>NC_048893.1:35100205-35312486 GCF_011077185.1 Oxyura jamaicensis
AGGGAAGGGAAGGGAAGGGAAGGGAAGGGAAGGGAAGGGAAGGGAAGGGAAGGGAAGGGAAGGGAAGGGAAGGGAAGGGAAGGGAAGAGGAGGAAACGTGAACCTATCTGGGAAGGACATTCCCCAGTTCTGCCTTTACACCCCTGTCCATGAAGCAGTTTGTACACCTACTAATAAAGATCACATCTCATTTGTTTTTCTGCGGGTCAGTTAGTTCATTTAGCGTGTATAGAGCTACGTCACCAACATAAACATATTTTAAACTATTTTTCATATAAACTATGTTATACTGACTAAGGGAATATTTGAAATTCAGTACTGACCAGAAAAAAATGTAAATTTTCTAAATCCATAAGCCTAGAATTTTTATATAAATTCTCTTTTCGGATTTCCTAGATATAGATCATGTTTCTTTGGGAAACGAAGAGTGGAATCCATGGGAAGCTGATGAGAAGAATGAACAGATTGCTTCTCAACAGAGATATGAAAATAATATTAAGATGATAAAAAATGCAAGATCTCACCTAGAACAAACCAGTCTTAGAGTGCAGATTTGGGGAAAAGCAGCAATTGGTAAGCAGATGTAATCTAGGCCTGTTAATCACAACTTCTGATAAATCACTTTGCCTTTTTTTTCTTTAGTTGACTCTAATATATGTATGTATATGATTAAAATATGTGGACATCTATAAAATGAAAAGTGTTAAAGAAGTAGAAGCTGTTACTCAAAAATATGTTAATACCAATATAAGAATAGTTAGCTGCCAGTTTCTTTGTATCAGTTCTTTTGGGAACTGTTTTTCATTTCTCTCCAGGGAAAGTTACACAAATGGCATAGAAGCACATTTACGTTTTGAAGCCACTTTACATTGCAACACATAAACAGGCATCTTATTTGGTTAAAACAGAATAATTGTCACATTTATACTTCATGAACTAAGCACTGTACAGTGAGAAATCAGGCAATCTGTGTACTGTACTAGTATAACCACTGATAAACTTGAAAAATGTTCTGTTGTAGAAGACACTGAGAGACCTCTACAAAAACTGGGGGCCAAAGTCCTCGTAAGATTTTTAGCTACTGCTGAAGACATCTCATTGTTTGTATTACAGCTTTTTTAGAAATGTAAAATTTCCAGTTTAAGACAAACTTTTATGTAGTATTGTAGAACACATTGGTATTCCATCATAAAATTTGTTGTATTTCACTAAAGCTTAGGAGAAGTATGGTTGTCCTTAAAATGGAGATTAATAGTTGTTAATTTTTAAGTGTTAACTGTACCAGAAAGAGATGCTAGCGTAAGTGATAGGGTAGTATATCTTCATCTACTGATATTTTGACAGCCAAATAATCTTTTCAAATGCCTTGATGTTTGGAAAATTCATCGTAATTAGTAAGTCATACAGAAGGGGGGGGCAATGGCCGTAATATAGGTATTATGTATGAAGCTTTGACATTTCGTATGCTTTTTTTAATTTTTTTGTCTTGCTGGTAGTGTAGAGTAGGCAAGATATGTTCATTCAAATTCACCATCATATCTTCCTCATTTATGTAGGTCTTTACCTTTGGCAGCATATTTTTGAAGGGCATCTTGAGCCAGCTGATGTGACTGCACCATGGAGAGAAGGAAGCCAAAAGGCAGGAAAAACATTCTTCAGGTACTAGCTTTGTGAAGTTGACTTCACCTGTGCTAAATTTAGCTTTCCAATGCATAGTTTGTTAAAGAGCATGATAAGATGCACTGGTGCATTATTTTATCTATCAGAGGTGCAATTATTTTAATATCAGTTGTAAGTGATTTAATTTTGTAGTGTTTTGGTAACAGAGAAGTATGCACACAATTTCTCCTTTAATATTATCACAAGAAATGGTTACATTAATGGAAAAACAAACTTGATAAAAATAAGTATTTTGCAAGGATCTGTGTATTTGAAAGAACTGTGAAAAGACACACAATACTGCAAAGAAGGGCAGCCAAAGGATCTCATAAGTAGGGAGAAAACAGCCCTGAGAAAAGGCTAAGAACTGGGACTTTGGGCTGGTAGTTAGAATAGAACAGTTGCCTGAAAGAAGCTGAAAAGAATTGTGAGGTAAGAACATTTCTCCTGGTTTATATTGTATTTAGGGTAAAGGGACTTTACGCATTCATTCATGAATAGGATTGTATCAGAAACATAATTTGTTTCTATTTATAAAAAAAAAAAAACAGCCTGCTAAACCTACCATTCTGGTTAACCGCTTAATATGCAAAGCAAAATTTTGTTTGTGAAGGAAGACGACACTTGAAGCCTTTTTTGCTTCAAAAATCAATCTTGATTTGTGCTCATGCATGTTTTAAGGCTATAGTCAAACATTTAATATTTCTTAATTACATGCAATTTTTCTCTAAGATCCTATTCAATACCACTTTTAAAGGTTTTCGCTGAACGTAAGAAAACCTTTTAATCTATTTGGCCATTTTACCACTTTGCCATGGTAGCTTGCCTACAACATTTAGTCACTGGCACAAGGACCCATCTCTTAAAAAGTTTTCTTTTCAAAGCATAAATGACACACTTGATTGAATTTAACTTTTGAAAAATGTTTTGCTTCAGAAAGGTGTTTTTTCTTCACACAATAAGACAAGGGGTAAACACTATTGTGAATTGAAATGTTTTTATTAAGTGACCACAAAAGTTTTTATCAGTCTGAATTGTTTTTCAGTTTATCTGACCATGTACATAGTACAGGTTGTACAATCTTTTCAGTAGTACCTACATAAAGTTTTAAGTGCTTAAAAAGTCTTCTAGGAGGTTGTGTAGGCGTGATTTAAACACAGCAATTCTTAAAAAGTCAATCTTACTTCAAAGGAAATACATGAAATTATACTCTTTGTTTTGTTTTGTTTTTAAATAGCTGTTTCCTTGTCTGTTTTTCCTTCCTTGGGCTGAAGTGATCCTTCTCTCTCTTGTCATTCAGAAGGATGTTTGTAGAGAAGAAGGTGTCAAACTTCATTAAGTAAAAGCATTCCTAAATTTTTGTTCGGTTGAGAGTCACCCCTCTCTATTTTAATGTCCAGAGCTGCTTTCCCCCAGTCCCTGATAGACTTGGTAGTTCAACAGTTTTCTTCTGCGCTGTTCTCCTGTCCCCTTTATGCAAACCTCAGCCATTCGTTGTAGGTACCTGAATGGAAGCATACTGGTCAACAAAACTAACGAGCAAAGACTTCTTTACCTGCCATATGATTTCCCAAAGAATAGCTTGTGGCAATTGAGTTTCCTTAATAGCCTTCACTGATTTGTTTTTTTTTTGGAAAATTCAAATACACTATTTCTACTGGATTCCCTTTATCCGTGTTCTTACTGACATAGTCACAGATCTCCATCAGATTAGTGACACAGGCTCTATAGGAGCCTTGTTTACAGCAGTGTTTATCTGCGTGTGTGATCAGTGATCTTACCTTCTGATAAGATCCAGTGATCTTACTCTTTAATTATAGATTAATTATAGAATTATAGATTCTTCCGGAGAGGGAAGTCATACTGACTGGTCTGTAGCTCCCGGAGTCCTCTCAAGATACTTTTGTAGGAGTGGTGCTGGGAAACCTGCTTTTCGTTAGGCACAGTGTCTCTTCACAACGACTGCTCTGTATACCTTTGTCAGGAGTTCTGCAATTTCACATTTGAGTTTCTTCAGAACTCTCAAGTGAAAACCATCCAGGCCCAAGTTCTTCATTTGATGTAATACTTCATGTGTTTACCATTATATTTCTTGCTTCAGGTAATATTGGTGTGGGAATCTTCTCTGCTGTGGCTTTGTCATCCCCAGGTATCACTTTCAAACCATTGCCTTGAGCGTTCCCACCAGTTCTGTTGTTGCAGGTCTCTTTTACAACTCATTGTCATTGAGGCAACTGCATATCCTATTCACTCTTTTAGGCATTTTGATGCTCAGGGTGTTCGCTTTTCTGAATCTCAGTGATGAGGATGTCACTGTCCTTATGCCTTACAAAGTCTTTTGTTGCTGTATGTTTGGATTTAAGTATTGACCTGATTTACATTTGATCTGTTAAAAGTCTTAATTCCAAGTCGTGTCTCCTGAATCTTGGCTCCAAGATGTGCCACTCCCACTGAGGCAGCACCATGACAGCCTAACTCAGGTTTAGAATATGCTTGCCGAAGGTCAGTCTGTTTCAGGTATCCTCACTGGGTAGTTTTTATGGCTTTTGATGTGAATTTTCTTCTTCTTACAAAACGCATTTGAACTGAAACTAGCTGTCAGTCTCAGCATTTCAAGTTCATTCTCAATTAATTAAAATTCTCTTAATCTAAATTAAGTATAGCTGGTAGTTGAAAAAAATGTAGTGATGCTGAAGACATAGAAAGCTAACACTTCATTGATTCCTGAGGAAAACAAAAATTTGTTTTGTTTTGTTTTTCTCCTCCACTCTTTCCTGAGGTGTGTAATCACTAATCCTTTGAGTTTAGTCAATAGTCTGTTAAGACAGCAGTTAACTGAAGAGCCAGAGCTGGCAAACACTGGTTTGCTTAGTGGCAGCTTATAAAAGGCTGTTTATGTGCTTGTACTTCAGATACTTGTAAATTATCGATGTAATGATTTTGCTATGTGATTGAAATTCCTTTGTTAAATATATTGTGATAGATCGCAACGTGCAATTGTATACCTAAAATGTTTGTGCTACAAAGCTTGTATCAAAGCCTGAAATTTATGACCTGGGTCATACAAGCATCGTAAATTTACCTTCAGGTACCTGCCTCTGTGTCACAGATTTTACTGAATATCAGATGATGCCGTCTCTTTTTTAGTCTAGCCTTAGCATAACCAAAATTTCAGAGAAAAATAAAACACCAGACCAGCTAACTGTTCCCAATATAGACACCTGTTTTAGTAGACTCTTATAAGACTGGGGGAGATCATCTCTCCTTGTTCTAATGCAGTATTAATTGGTTATCACTGGCATGAATAAAAAATTTGACCTGAAGTGATTATCAACGCAGGATTTTTTTTTTAGGTTGATTAGTTTACCAACATTTTTATGTTTCCACATGATACTATTTCTGATTTATTGACAAAATACCTTACTTATATTTAAATCTAAATCTTTTTTGTCCTCAATAAAGCTGAAGGCAACTTCATTTCTCTGCTATAGCTGTATTTAACAGCAGAAACAGTTACAGTTGCATAAGTACTTCACAGTATATTGCATTTAGTTTATTGAAGAAAAAAATCTCCGGAGCGTTGTAAGGATGTGTAGAGGATTAAGGTCAATAATTTGTCTTAAGGTTGTTTACTGTTTGTATTTCGGTTTTCACAGCTTCATCACTGGTCCATCTGTAGTTCCTGGCTACTTCTCAGTTGAAGCTGAAAATGTTGTGCTAGTTCTGAATGGAAGAGAAAAAGCAAAGATCGCTTACGCCACTCAGTGGCTGCATTACGCGCAAACATTGATCCAGGCTCACAAGATACAGCGGGTGGCTGTTGTGCTCCTTGGAAATGAGCAGTGCAACAATGAATGGATTCAACCATACCTGAAAAGACACGGAGGATTTGTAAATCTGCTCTTTGTAACATACGACTATGCGTTGGTAAATGAAGAAGATATTTTCCAGTGGCCTTTAGGAGTAGCTACGTAAGTGCTGTAGACAAAAATTACAATTGAAACTTAATTGTTATATGTGAGGTATGGAAAATACATCTGAATGTTACTGCTGGTTCCCAAAACGATTAATTGTAGAACTTGGTCCTAGTAATGTTTTTCTAAGTGAAGCAGTGGAATCTTTGGAAATTACATTTAACAATTAAAATAATAACAGAAAAAGAAGGCCAGGATTTTGGGGGCTTACAAACAAACAAACAACAACAATAAAAAAAAACTGTCTAGTGGGGTTTGCAGTTTGATTATTTCTTCTTCAGTAGATTTGCTCTTGAGATTTATTGTAACTGCTGATGTAATATGTGCGTGAGGATCTAAAAGATATTTATGACATGAGGATTTAAAAGGTATTTATGTAAAAAGGTTCCAACTACTGCTTGTTTAGGACAGGAAAGCGGTGGTACTGGCGTTACTTTTTTTAACCCCTGTTTTGGCTCTCAAGAGGAAATTGGATGCCTCCCATTTGGGATTAGTACACTCCAGTATCACAGTAGCCTAAACTGGCTTAACTGCTTACTCACAAAACCTTTCTGTTATAGTTAGTGCTCAGATTGTTTATGTGGAGCAGATACCTGTTTGGTTCAGTTAGATGCATTCCTTCCTTGTTTATTCCATATTAACAGACTTAATACTGTTTTCACTACTTACTGTGGTAATATAAGAAGAAAATAATTCAGGATTATTTTCATAGCTTGTGTTGTATTTGAATTTAGAATCCTGTAGTCTGCAGTCTGCAAATTGTATGGAGTTGAATAGATAGATTGAACTTGCTCACAGTGCCACTGAATTATACTAAATCTGGGTTCTTGATAGTGTCAGAAAAATTGATGATATTGGAGGCTCATAAACAAAAAGAAGTTGAGTTTTGAGATGCCAAGATTGAAGAGAGAGAGAAGAAAAAGGAACAACAGTTAGAGTAGTAAACTCAGGTGCAAAGCTGGATGGGGTAAGATAGATCGGGTATCAGAATGGGGCTTTGCAGCCCTTGTACAGCAACAGTTGGAAAAAAAGTCATTAAAGTTATGTAAATGGGCCAGATTTTCCAAGGGAAGAGGGAAAAGAAACATGTAGGAAGCTGCAAAAATATTTGGAATGAATAAATGGTTCTCTGAGAGTAGGTAAATTATCATTCATCAGGTAGGAGAAGAACTAGGAAACGGCTGTTTGTTAAAAATATGGGATGGTCAGGAAACTGAGTATGCGTTCAGAATGACAGTTAAGAAATCACTGTGAAAGAAAATAGAGACCACCTCTGAAACCACTAAAGAGTTGATATCAGGGTGTGTTTTTTCCTCCAAAAAAGAAACAAAAGGGAAGTAAAGAACAGTGATCCCTCTAAAATAATGACATTGGAAGGAATCTCTGTGTTAATTGGAGAACGTTAAGGAGCAGAAAAAAAAGGACTTCTTAACATTCATCTGTTCAAAAAAAAAAATAAAATTAATGAAAAAGTTAGTGCCAGTCCTTCTGCTGAAGCAGTTTCTCACTAGCTGACCAAAACTCCTGACATAAGATTTGAAGAATCAGTCCAAAAAAAACCAACTTGACATAATGAAAATGTGTCTAAAAAGATAACATATAGCTCACAGTGGATCCCAGAATTTTGCACTGGTTTTGTTGAGTCCTAAAAGCAAAGTTGAATAACTTGTACAGCAAGCTGTTTAGTATCCAAAGATTAATGAATGCAACCAGGTCGCAATGACATTTTTCATTTGAGAGGCTGCCACTGTATTTTCAGCTGATGAACATGCCCAGAGGTTCAGGTAACTGAGACTTCAACTCCATAATTGCCATTATCCTGGCCTTTTCAGTCAAAACTAGTGGTTACATCCAGAGCAGAGGATTTCAGAAAAGTGTGTCTCTGAATGATGTTTGTAGCATGAATACGTAATTTCTTTGATGTCAAGAGAGAACAGAAGTCTTCAGAGATGTCGTGAGGAGAGTGGTTGGGACAGAGGGAATGAAGACCAACTTTTAGGACAGGACTTGCACTGCTTTGCTTATAGATGTAGATTGGTAACAAACAGGTGTTTTTAGTCTTAGAATCTTCTACGCTAAACATGAAATAGCGCAAAATGTATTTTCTCTTGACATAAAATGTCATTATCTAATGTGTACGTTGTTTTTACAGCTACAGAAATTTTCCGGTTGTAGAACCCAGCTGGTCAATGCTACATGATCCACGGTCACATCTATGTAATTTCCTGGGAACGGTTTATAAGAACTCTTCGAGGGAAACTCTAATGGAAATACTGAAGCAGGATGGACTTGATAAGCTTTGCTGGATTGCTGCCAGAGACCAGTAAGACTCTGATTTACTTCATGAAAATACGCTGACGTTTTTGCGTAGTTCATTATTAACAATCCTTTCTTGAATTTAAAAAAAATAACAAAAAATAAATAAAACAGTGCAAATGAAGGTATCCAGTCATAATTAAAAGTAATAATGATAGAGAGAACATTGTCAGGATCCTTTGTATAAGGCTTCATATCGTTACAACCTTTCTGTTGCAATACTTTGAATAAAGTATATTTTAAAATACCTAGAAAGATCTACATATACTGCATAGAAAGACCATCTCTTTTTTTTTATTTTTCCTTACATATATTTGATTATGATAGGAGAAGAAATACTTGTCTTGCACCTTGTATGTCTTAATATCTTACTAGAAGAAAAAGGCAGCTATATTTTGTTGTGTTCCATGCAAGGGTGATTTAATCTGAACAATATTGCTCTTCTTTGCTCCAAATAGGTAGAGCAGATGTCTTGAGTAACAGGAATAGGCTTCTGATAGTTTTCCTTAATTTTGCCAAGCAACACCTGTAAAATGATTGATGATAGGCACAGCAGTGCTTAGGAAAACCTCTGCTACCCTGATGAAGAGCCTCAGGAGATGAATAGTGTCTGTGGCATAAACCCTTACCTGACAGACATTCTGAGGCACTCCGGGCAGACTGACTGTTAACAGATTGTTTGACATACTAGAGCAGAAGGATGTAAAAAGCAAGCCTCTTCTGATTTGAAGGATTTAAGGCCAAAAAAAAATTAATTGGGAAGTCCATCAAGTGTTTCCCTGTATGTCCACTGTGAAGTAAGCTAACATATACATCATCTGGGTCCTGCAAAATATGTAAAACAGAGCTTCAATTTGCTTCTTATACTTCTAAATATTAATAATTTCCTAAAAGGACTTTTTCTAAATTGTGTTGCAATCTGTTTTTAACAGTGACATTTTCAATAAAGTTTTTAGAAGACTCTTTTAGTATAGTTAAGTGAAAAGTAAAAGTATTTCTTGTATGTGTAATAGGAATTCTTCACATTCACAACATTTTCGGTTTTATAAATAACTGAAAGGAAAGCATACCTCTACTTTTCATTGTAACGTGTGGGAAAAATATTAATGTTCAACCCCTTTACTTTCCTAGGTGGCAGCCTCAAGAAACAAATCAAAGTTTCAAAAACTATCAGGATGCCTTACTGCAGAGTGATCTGACGTTGTGCCCAGTGGGAATAAATACAGAATGCTATAGGATTTACGAAGCTTGTTCGTATGGATCACTGCCTGTTATAGAAGATGTAATGACACCTGGTGATTGCGGAAATTCATCAATGTACCACAGTGCTCCATTACAATTATTAAAAACCATGGGGGCTCCATTTATCTTTATTAAAAACTGGAAAGAGCTTCCTGCTGTTCTAGAAAAAGAAAAAAAAATGAGCTTACAAGAAAAGATTCAAAGGAGAAAAAAGCTTATAGAATGGTATCAAAACTTCAAAGCATGGATGAGACAGCAATTCATTAATACTTTGGAAAATTCATTTCTGCCCAGTGATAAAGGATAAATTTTCCCTTTTGAAAATCTAGAATAGGTTGAAAGCTTAATTTCCATTAGCCTTCTGAGGAAGCTTTTATTCAAAAAAATAAACCTCACAAGGCAGGTGCATTCCTTTTGAAGTCAACAGAGCTGGGCTAACTTAGCCAGGAGCTATGTTTGGCCCTCCATCCGTAACAATTTCCAGAGATAATGTTAATGTAGAGGGATGGTAGCCTGTAAGGGTGGCAACCATTTTATGACTATTTTTACAATTTCTGTGCTGATGTGTAACGTGGTAAATTTCTCTAGGAAAATATCTTTGAGCATGTGAACTTGTTAAAAATCTACCATGAGAATTTTGAGGAAAAGATAAGAAGGCAAGCTGTATTGTACAAAATAATGTATTATGGAGGCTGAAAGAAAGGTATGGTTATAACAAAATTACCAGGCTTAGCACAATTAGTAAGGTATCTTCTGGTAAGTGTTGGGTTTAAAATGTGAACTGTTTACTTGATTGACATGTTTCATTTCCAAGAAAGTGGTCGTCAAGCTGACTAAACACTGTGGAATAAAAATGTATATTTCAAGGTAAAAACAGAGATCTCTTTCTTAGAAATATGACCTCGCAATGTGTTTCCCCTTTAATTTTAGTTATCAAAATCTTTCATTTCCTTGTAGTTTTAGGACATACCTTTCCGAAGCTCTGCTGAGGGAGCACTCATTCCCTGCAGTTAGAGCTGCACATCCTTAACACTTGGCCTTCAACATGAACCTGCATGCGGCTTATCTGATTTCTAAAAATCTGCTGAAACTTACCAGCTCCAAAAGATGACAGAAACGCAGTACTGCATGTTTATGACAGTTTTCATTAAATGTAGTGAAAGGGATCTGTTATTGTTCTTGTACATGAGAAATGAGTATGCGCTATTATCTCCTGTGTGTTTGGCTGAGCTGTTTTTCCTGCATACACAACACTGGCATACCAAAAGTGGTGTAGCAGCCAGTTTTGTGTCTTTGAAAGTCAGTATGCCATATGGGTTCATTCTCACGTAGGAATCTAAAAGCCAGTGCGATTGTACTGTTTAGTATTAACTGGTGTAAAAATGCTGTCTAGTTCTGGAATACCTATCATACAAGAGCACTCCATTAGTATTTTTTTCATTTTTCTTGCATCCTTTCTGTTAAAAAAAAAAAAAAAAAAAGGCATATAAAATACTGGGTTTTAGTTCACTCACAGCAAATGGCTGTTACACAGTGGCTGTTCTAGATCTGCAATAAGCCATGGCTCAGAACATTCAGATTTTTAGGATCTTGCATTCCCAATGCAGTTAGTAGACAAACAGATGTTCTCAGAAGACAAGGAAGTTAAATTCAAATAAGCTAAGTTGAATGTCTAAGATAGATTTCCTGTGACTCTCCCCCACCCATTCTATCTGAAGCATCATGCAATTGCAATACAATGCAAATGTATTCCATTCTGCTGAAGCTGGGAGCACAGCTATTACAATTCAGCTCTCAGTTGATGAACCTTGCTTAGAGGAGGAGCTTCCTGGATCAAATTTACAAGAAATTTCCATACTGAGGATCTAAAGCCACCATCTGCACGGGAGTACACAGCATTAAGAGGGTTAGAGAAAGCTCGGTGCTCTGCAGTCATTGCTGTGAAGTGTCACTGCTGTAATTTCCCTCTACTACAATCTTTCTTCCTCCACAAGCTACAGAATGTGGAGCAGTGACCTAGAGTAGTGTTTTTCAATGCATAACAGGTGCTCCTGAAGGATTTAAAAAGCTGAGTGTCTCATCAGTCAGCCTAGATTCTTATCTAGGGTTGGTAACTCCTATAAATTTGGTGGTGTGCAAGGTAAAGTTTGAAAAGCAGCTCAGTGTGTTAGTCACCAGTAGTGCTGTTCATGTGTTCATTTATAAGTAAACCTGTGAGATTATTTCTGAACTTGTGTGGCGATTATATCTTAAGGGAGAACAACAGGTGCATCAGTTTTATCAGTTTCACACCACAGCTACTTGCCTGTTCTTGAAGTTGAAAGAGGAGTAATTCACATTTTATCTATGTTTAGCCAAGTCTTGACACTTCAAATTCACCTGCTTCAGTCCAACAGGAATTAGTGCTAGAAGTTTTTTCCTTGTGTTCTATTTCTGACGCTAATGGAGCAAAGAGAGTAAACCATCTGCAAGACAGGGGAAGGTTCTTAACACATCAACCAGGTGCTAGTATTTTTCTCCCCTTATTCCACTGTCTAATTTGTGAGGGAGATTGCAGTTCTCTTTTTACTTCCTAATCTTTTGGAAAAAAATGTCAAATCAGCACTCTGGATCTTCTCTTTCCTTACCCCATAGCCCCAGCAGCTTGTTTTGGTAGCTCTGGTATAATACCCAACACGCTACAAGTTGCAGAGGAAAGTGAAGTCTGTGCTAGTGCAGGTAGGGTGGGAGGATAGAAAGCAAGAACAAGGGAGAAGCACGGCATCAGGGACCTTAGCAAAAAATGTTTTGAAACTGTGGGAAGAAAGCAGGAGGAGTGCAAGAAATTATGGATAAGTCTCATGAGTGGTAGAGGAAACTAGTTTAAAAGAAGGGAAGCAGTTAAGCCATTGGAGAAAAAGCTTACCAGCTGCAAGGTGTGTCCTGGTGGGAGTACGTGATATCTGCTGGTAGTGAGAAGTTAAATGATTAATTTAGTTGTTTAATACAGAGAGGAAAATTCATGCTTTGTTTTTGCAATTATCCCTCATGTTCAAGGGTGGGATGGTGAAGTAAGGCTTTACAGAGCGTGACCGCACATCCCACCTGTCAGAGAGGCAGCACTGAGGGGAACCGAGCCTTTCTTGAACCAGGAACGCTGACTCTAACGCCACACGTAGTCTGATTGCCTTGCTAGAAGAGGAACCAGATCTAGTGCCTCACAATTTACTTTTGTCTTTCTTACATGATTCTGAACCTGTTAGGAATGGCAGTGAACACATGGTGTGAGCTGTTAAAAGGCCAGCTCTAGAGCAATGTATTTCCAAAGAAATGTTACCAGTCTTTATCACTATTGGTGGTCCTGTAGACAAGGCAGCACCTTGCAAAGGGTCAGGCTCTTGACTGTTTATCACTTTTGGACACTAATATTGGTGTGTATTCCAATATTTATGTATTTCAGTGTTGTCAGATATCGTCCTTCAGTGACTGAAAAGAACGTTGCAAATGGAAGTTTGAAGAAGCCTCTCTCAGTTGTTCAGTATGAGTTAGGGCCGCTATATGCTGGTATCAGCACTTTCTTGGCCTACTGGCATTACCAAAACACTTGCAAAACTACAAAAATAAAATCCTGCTACATCTTGGCAAACCTTCCATGTTAGTAACAACCTCCAAGCTGGGCAGACTCAGCAGCAGCTTCCATTCGACAGAGCCCTAACATACTTCCAGGCATTCTTCCTACTGGGACGAGAGAAATGAGACAGTAGAACAAGATTACGTTTATTTTGGCATGTCCTTGAAAACTGATGACGGGAGAAGCAAAAGTATTTCAGCTCCAAATCCAATTTGCTTCCAGGAAAATTGCTACCATAAGGCATGTTGGGACTGCCATTTTCCAAGAGCTAAGAAAGAATCTAATGTTTGCGTAGTGCTCCAAGTCCAATACAAAGGGTTTGATGAATCAGCCAAAAAAAGTAAAGCTGACCTCATGAAAATGTGCCTGAAAGGATGAAACAGTTTACACTGGATCCCAGGACTTTGTGTTGATTTTGTTGCTTTCTGAGTCCACAAAGATAAGTGAAATAGGCTGTACAATGAGCCGTCCTGGGATCAGTCCAAAAGTGGTGCTGTACAAGCCGTGCTGTGCAGCAAAACCAACAGTACTTCTGTGCTCTTGTTCTTTCTTCTCCTCCCAGGAGCTGATGCAGTCACAGAGAATTGCATAGATTTCTCGTTAAGCACCAGCCCATAAATCACCACTGCTAATCCTCCTGATAAGGAAACAGCTTGCAAAAGGTCATGCTGCTGATTATCTTTGACACCGTAATTCTTTGGGTGGGTCAGATTTCGGGATTTCTTCAGCGTCTCCCAAACAATAAAAACCAGTAAATGGGCAGGTAGTTTTATCGTGCCAATATAAATACTTTTCTCATCTTTACTACAAATCTGAGCGCAGAGCACTGCTTGAATGTTGGAATCGTGACTCTAGTGTTAAAGAACTTAAAAGCTGAAAAGACGCTGGAGGTGAAAGAAATGCCCATCAGCAGTAGGTGAATACCTACGTGCATTCCTGGCGGTCACACCACCAGGCATTTGTGTGGTAACACACCTTGCACACCTTGCCTCCTGACGGGCTGATAGCTCTGGCACCACGTGCCTTGCTGCGCACTTCTCTGAGCGCCCTTGGGACCCGAGTGCAGTTCAGTGGGTGCTGCCATGCCAGCACACGAGGTATTTCTGATCTGTTGTCCTACAGCACAGATGTGCTCAGAGAGGCAAGCTGTTCTGGCTCATGACTCACTCTCTCAGCCACTCTTACACCAGCCTCATCGCAGAAGAATGGTTTTAGGTAAATATCCTCAAACTGCTTCCTATGTGATACTCTGCACAGCCCAACCTGGCAATCCACACTTTGTGATTTTCAGGTGGCATTCCATGATCTTCATATATTTTTTTAACCTTCAGGAAGATGCCATTTTTAGCTTGGGCTGCATTCTTAAAACAAACAGAACAGAACTGAAGTGTTGTACACAATTTCCATGAAATGCGTGTTTTCAAAACATGAGATGCAAAATAAATGCATCAAACAGAAATGAGTCATTCACTAAGATCCAGATGAGGACATGGCTCATTGAAATAAAGCAAGTTGTGCAGGTGGCCACAAATAAAGGAAAATGAGTCTCTGAATGACTGAAATTAGCCTGATTCTTCCAAATGAAGTTATTCAAATGGCATAAATCTGTTAGATGTCGTATATGAAGTTTGCTGTATCTAAGGAGTTTTGTTCAGGGCCCAAAATGCACGATTTCCACATAAGTGATTTCTTATCTTCTTTTTTTCTTTCTGCAACCGAGTTCCTTCCTGAAGAGTAACAGTAATCCCTGGCCAGGAAAGGAGATCCATCGCAAGTAATATTTATGATGGGCAATGCAATGCTTTCCTCTGTGGCTGCTTATTTAAAATCATAGAATCATCCAGGCTGGAAAAGACCTTTAGGGTCATGAAGTCCTGACCTACATTTAGTACATTTTAGTATTTGTGTGATCATGGCATCTGACAACCCTCATCAGCAGGCAGGCTGCCACAGTGCTAGATGCTAACACACGAAATACTCTCAGAGGTGGGGTTCCCCAGCTTCAAGCCTTAGGGCAGGGCTGGGCAGAGCAGGGACAGTGCAGGTTTCTTTTGTCATGGTGGAAAGCTGGGAATAACAAATCTTGAAATTTTGTGTGAGACATGGAAACAGCCCTATGCTGTAGAAGACAGAGTAAACCATTTCTGCCTAAAGAAACTCCAAAGACAAAGAAAGCTCCCTGACATGGGGCTTTAGCACCAAACCAAGTGGTTTTTCTCCTCTCTTTCATTTTTGTTTTCTTTTTCTCATACTGACTGTGTTTTCTGTTGAATGGCATCTCATCTAAATCACATCATGCTGGAAGCAGCTAAACTATCTCAACACTGAGACCTGCAGTATAAAAGTGCAAGCTGATAGTGGTGGTAGAACATAGCAGCCCTGTTGGTTGATGGTGAGGGGTTTTACAGGAGAAACAAGATGTTATATGAATGTCCCATATTCAAGACAGGATTATTTCTCTATTTAACAACCTTTTATTCATCAAAATGTGTGAAACCGTCCATATATTACAAAAGGTACCATTTCATTGAGATTTGGACTGTTACCATAGACGTAAGCAAACTTAATATCTGAAATAAACTTCAAGATAAAATGCATAGTCTTTTTTGATAGCCTTATTACTTGATTTGATTATAAGTTAAATTTAGCAATTGTTACTTCAGGTGTAGCAGGAAGAGATTTCTTTATATCCTTAGATAAAAATAATTGTATCAGAAACTAAGCATTTTTCAGCAATAGTCTGTTGTCTGCCACCACTGGGTACATGGAAAAGCAGGTAGTTTGATTTCAAGATACATTTAATTTCCTCAGACACAGCCCAGTCATCTTCAGCTCGTGGATTCTCTTTTTGAATCTCCTGGGGGAAACAGAAAATCAAGGACAGATGTGTTTCACCTAAGAGAGGTGGGAATGTACTGATTAATTGCTTTAGGGATTTAAATTGTGCTTCACACTTCCTTCAAGTGCTAGCAGAAATTTCAGAGTCAGTGACATGCACTCTCTGGTATGCAGCCTTTAATTTCATATCCCTGTTGCTGGAGGGTTCACTTTATTAATTTAATAGCAATTTATCAAACTCTATCAATGCAGCCCCTTGCTGATGATTGTACAGGGCATCATGATTGCTTTACCATGAAAAATAAGTAGTCTTGCTCAGTCTAAAACTGCAGACAATATACCAGCTGGTGAGTATACATGCAGGAATTTGCAAGTTATGCCATGTTGTACCAATTTTCCTTCCTTCCCCTGTCTAATCAGACTCTGATTGTTTCTTCTTGTATGTCTCTCTTATTCTTTTATTTTTTCCCTGTGCCCTATAAAATGAGCTGAACTGATTTTACCCCGCTGACCCTCTTTTCATGCTGTTATTTTCAGATTATAGCAAATTGCCTTCTATTTAGTAGAAATAACATTTCTCTGTCCCCACGGAGAAGCTCTAGCAGGTACCCAATCTCAGCACAGACGTAATTAGAATCTTGCTGAATTTCTGCCTTAGCAAAAACTCTTACTGTTACACAGTGTGCTGTCCAAACATCTCTCTGTAGGATATTACATCAGCTGAGAGCTTGATCTTAAACATTTATAGTCCGATGTTTAAGATTTTTGACTGTCAGTCTATTAAAAGTTCAGTGAAATGGATCATGTTTCCAGGAGCAGAAGAGAGCTAACTTCAAGCGTCTCTTTGCTATCCACTTTAAAGCAAGGAATGCTCTTTGCTCCCTGAATGAGACTTCACCTCCAACTATAGATACCTGCACAGATTATGGTGTTTGACACGAGTGTCTTTGACATTGGCTCAGGAATTTTGAAGTCTGACTTCAGTTTCCAACAAGGTATGTTGCCTAGGGCCAAATCCACCAGAGGATTTTCACATCCCGTCTAAGACTTCAGGCAGCTCAATGCTGCCTAGACTAACCGTCCAAAGGATTTGTCCTTTGAACTCCTTTGAGACAGTCTGTGGTGCATGGCTGCCTGGTGAGCTCTGAAGCACCACAAAGTGGCCTGTGAACTGGTTACGTCTTTTGTTCCTCAGTTGCAATGCATATTCCCCACATGCATAAATAAAGAAGTTCCCACTGCTTCCAGTATTTGTGGTAGAAAATGTAATACTTTTCTATCAACAAAGCATTTACAAGCATAAAATACAGTTGTTTATATATATATATATGCATATATATATATAAAAGTTATCTATATGGTGAGTATTTAAGTACTATTTCCTCCCTTATCCAAGTACCATGAGGTAAGGTGGAGGACAGTCCCTCTCTTCCCTGTTCCCAGCAGCTGTTTATTCCCTTGATTGCAAGCCCACTTTCAACTTTTTCATTTTTTTTTTTCATTCCAAAGCTCCCACACTTCCACCAGTGGAAACCCCTCCAGTTCTGCTCCTCCAGCTCTGCCAGAGTCCCCCACTCAGGTCAGAGATGAGTGACTTCATGCGTTTCTCCAGCCAAATGCCTCTCCTCCAATTCTGCCTTCTCCTGTATATTTCCCTTAGGGTTCATTGCATGTCTGCAGCATGCCTAATGCACACCTTTTGCTCTGGATTCTTCAAAAAGAAAAGGTGAATGGTTTTGTTCTGAAAGCAGCACCTATGAAAGAGAGGATTGTACTTGTTCTTTCACGCCATTCATCATCTGGGGTGAGAGCACTTCCCCAGCATGTGACTTGGGCTTGGCTCCCTTCTCCACTTGTGAAAACTTGAAGCCACATGTTCCAGCTCCCAGAGTAACAAATGCCTGTAGCGTCAGCATAGAGTTGGCCTGTCTCTATTTTAAGTCATCCCACTCACCATGAAACCTTTCAGTATTCACAGGGATAGCAAATATGCATGTGTATGATCCTAGTGTGTGTTGTTGGTCACAGCATTCCCCCAGAGGACAGGCACCCGGGGTTCCTGTCTCTGTTCTGGGTGTTTGTGCATTTCATATGGAATAATCATGACGAGAGGATGAGAGCTGCTATATCTATATAGTGTAAAACACTGCGGAGCTATAATCTGTAATGTTATGTCCCTCATACATCTAAATGCAGTGGTATGTTCACAGGCTTCTCAGAGGGTTCAAGGAAAGCAGCTGGCTCCACAGCCCTCTCTCTGCCAGTTTTCCTGTATGCACAACTGCAATACTTCTCTCACTGCCCATGGAAGCAACTGTTGTGAAGCTGCATTTATCTGCTGGCGTTTGTTCAGTATGCTGCTGGTTCAGACTGTTGTACAGATCTTTATAGACAATCCTTACATTGGACAAGTACACATTTTTAATCTTTGGGAATTTGAGTATATACCTTGCTATCAATGTCTCGTAAACTTTTCCCCTCATTTTGTATTTTCTGATTGAGATTTCGTGTATGGTTTACAAACGCATTAAAAATTATTCTTCTTAAATCTAACAGTGCTATTCAGTTTAATTCTTAAATCAAGCACTTAACTTGCTTCTGTGCCTATAATCACCAAGACATTTCTGCTGAACTACCACTCTCCCCCTTTTCCTCTGTTCCCTTTAATTAGAGTGTTTCAGCTATTGATTGAACCTCCTTCACGCAACATTGGATTGTTTTATCAAAGGATCATTGCCTTTCCCTGCTGAATTCACAACCAACCAGTAACACCCCACTCTCTGTTGTCTTGATTGCTCTGATCTTTCATTAGAGGCAGCTTTTCTCCTTCAGGGCCTCAGTTAATTTTGGTTCCTCTGACTGCAAAGTCATCTCTCTCCCCCCCCACCCCACCCAAACCACTTATACTCATGACTATCCTTCTGCTTCCTTCTGCTACAAAAAGAGGTAACAGATGATTCTGAAGGAAGCCATTATTTTGATTCAGAGCTTCAGAATGAATATCCATCACTTTGATAGACCCAATCTCAGTACGACAAGTGTAAATCTTTCAAATGATTTGTTAACAATTTCTCAGCTGCTTAATGTAGCAAGTATAACATAACGTTCATGTGAAGAGCGTGTTAGATGGCAAAATGGAAACGGCCAACCGGTAACGACAGTTCATTAGGCAGAAAAGAGAAAGACAAATATCACTCACTGTATATTTTATGAACTTGCAGCAATGCTTCACTAAGAATTATTCAAGTTGCTAAGAAACAAATACAACTGCACAAAAATAAATATGAAGTTTTCACCTTCACGATTTCTCATCTGTCACCCACAACCAAAAAGCCGTCTGAGTTTTGGTGACCTTATTGCTGGTGAGAATGTTCCTGTTTGTCTGATAATCTTAACTGCAGGGATACATTTGAAAATAAGTGTGACCACAAGAAGTATGTGCTTGCTGCTGTACTTCTCCTTCTGCACCCTCCTGCTTGCAGGCAGGTGCTGGTTCATACCTGTGAAGAAACCCATCCCTCCCTCTTCCATTGCAGTGCCCGAACTTTAAAGCTGAGCAGAAAGCACTTGCTCCCAGTCCAGGGAAGGCCAAGCTGGTAAGTGCCCTAAGGTCATGCCAGTCACGGGGCTGCAAAATGGCTCTGAGAAGGCCTGCCAGGTCAGTCTGCGATCACACGTCACTATGAAGCATCAGTGAAGAGAGTAAGGCAGGATCATTTCATTTATCTGCCTTAAGGATGGATCAGCTGATTGCAGAACTGGGAACAAAGTTGTGAAAAGGTAGAATAACAAAATTAATTTGCAGAAGCTTTTCTACAGGCCCAGCAAGAGCCTCTCCTTGGCTTCTTGTAGAAGCTAAAGGCAGTGCCCCCAAATACCTTCCCTCTCAGAGCGCGGCTCCACAGACATGCCTAGCGAAATGTTACTGCAGAGACTGCCTTATTCACACAGCAACCTCCTCACAGCATTGCCTAAGTAAAGAAACAACCTCCTGTTCCCCTCTTCCAAACAAGGAGTAATCCAGATTTTCTTTCACTGCAAACGCAGTATTAAAGGATCTTCCTGAGGAAGCCCTTCTCATCTCACTCCATTGAAGAAAAAGCATTCCCAGCCAGTCTCACAGTCTTGGTGTTTATATAAAGGTAACACTATAAACCCCCTTGGAGCATGAGCCAGCACTGACACCAAAAGATAAAACTCCCTGGCTACCCCCACCCCCAGCCTGCTGCTATTTCCCTTCCCAGCCCTAGGGAGTCCTCTCTGCTCCCAGACTGATTCTTCAGGTGGATACACAGAGATTTTTTGCCTGGGCTTTCTGACTCAAATAACCTCATCAGTATGGTGGTTTTACCCTGCTGAGTAAAACACAAACATGCTCTCACTCCCCCTACTCAAAGGGAAAAGGGGAGAAAATATGATGAAAAGGGCTCGAGGGTTGAAATAAGGACAGGGAGATCACTCAGCAATTATCGTCAAGGGCAAAACAGACTCAGCACAAGGAGACTAATGTAATTTATTACCTATTACTAACAAGCTAGAGCAGTGAGAAACTAAAAACAAACTAATAACACCTTCTCCCCCATCCACCCTCTTCTACCTCCTCCCCCCAAGCACTGCAGGGGAATGGGGAATGGGGGCTGCGGTCAGTCCCTGACGCTTTGTCTCCACCGCTCCTTCACAGTCACTCTCTGCTCCTGCTCCACGGGATGCCGTCCTTCTGAAGTGAGCCTGCGGGGGCTGCCCAAAGACAATATGGATCCTTCAATATGGCTCCGTACCACAGGGTCCATCCCCCAGGAGCAAACTGCTCCAGCACGGATCCCCCATGGGCGGCAGCTCCGCCCAGACCCCCTGCTCCTGCGTGGGCTCCTCTCCACGGGCTGCAGCTCCGGCCCGGGGCCTGCTCCTGCGGCGGCTCTCCATGGGCTGCAGCCTCCTCCAGGCCACATCCACCTGCTCCACTGGGGGCTCCTCCACGGGCTGCAGCGTGGAGATCTGCTCCATGTGGGACCCATGGGCTGCAGGGGGACAGCCTGCTCCACCAGGGGCCTCTCCACAGACCGCAGGTGCCTGGAGCTCCTTCTGCCCTCCTGCTGCACTGACCTGGGGGGCTGCAGGGCTGGTTCTCACTCCTCTCTCCCAGCTGCTGTGACACAGCATTTTTTCCCCCTTTCTTATACCTGCTCTCACAGAAGCACAAACAAGGCCTGTTGCCTTGGCTCTGGGCAGTGGCAGGTCCCTTTGGAGCCATCTGGAGATGGCAGTTATCTAACATGGGGCAGCTTCTGGGCTCTTCTCACATAGGCCACCTCTGCAGTCCCCTGCTACCAAGCCCTTGCCACATAAACCCAATACAATCATTTATAATTCCTTAAAAAACATGCATCTTGGGATACCATACATACACATTTATCTCATAAATATTGCAGTCATTTGTTTCTTCCCAGTGCCTTATGTTTCATCCATCATCCTACCCTGATGACCAGCAATTTCTGCTCAATACAGCATGCCAGCATTGAGGGCAATGTATAGCAGTCAGCAAAGGCAGTAAATTATTCCGTGTTTTTTAGCTTGCATTTCACATGGATGGAAATGAGGCATGAGGCTGAAAGAGGGACAGAAGGACAGAAACCTGAGGTTTCTCCCAGCATGGCCCGCTGGGAACCCAGCATGGGAGAAATGAGGTCTGAGGACAGCAGCAGCAAGGTTCACTTTAGAAAGCTTCAAGTATGGTCCAAGACAGCAGCTTCACTTTCCTCTCTAAGTCAGCCATGTGATGCTTCTACTCCCATGTTATTTGTATGTCCTGGAGGCCACTGTTTCAGTAGTCACCCGTGAAGTGACTATTATTCAATAACACAGTGTAAATACACTCTTGCCAGAGACAAAAGACTGATAGCAGCTGAGGCACTGAGGATTTGGGTAGATTTTCGCTGGGTTTATCCCGGACATACTTCTATGTTTGGCTTGCTGTAAGCTAAATACATAGGCTTTGAAGAGAGCTGAGATCTCTAAGCAAGTGGGCTTTATTTAAACAATAAATCCCTTACATGGTAGTAGAAGTGGAATGAAACCAGAGGCACTTAAGATAAGCGTGAAGACATATGGGTATTGGCAGTAGTCACAAGTTCAGATACTCCTGGATAGATGCAAGACTTGGTATCCATCATTTTCAAGGCTGTTGATGACTGGATTAAGTGGAAAACAAAGTGGGAGCATTTAAGATGAGAACGAGCCCCTACAGAGCAAAACAGAAGAGGAGCAGTACGTCTGATAAGATTACAGGCTAACCTGTAATGCTGTCATTGATTTTGATGACTGTGGAAGCAAAATTTTTGTTATTTTCATTAGAAAGTTTGAATAAATATTTTTTGCTCCCTCTGAAGTATCTTCTACTTTAACTTCACAAGGATTCTGTGCAAAATTTCAGCACAGCTCTCTTTAACACAGTATTACAACATTACTGGCATACAGAAATGATGCATGTTAGAAAAGCTACAGCTTGATATTGATTTGACACCAGACAGTAGTTGCTATGGCTATGTAAGTGAAGGATGTGAAGACGTAACAAGATAAGCTGTGGGGTCCCAGTAATTCCATAGGCAATATTTATGTTAACGCCCAATGCTGATCATTAAAGAAACAACAAACATCATTCTGATAATAACACAGGCATCCTGATATGCCATTAGACATCCCTATGATGAATGCCTTCTAAGAATGCCCCATGGAGCACAAGTCGCAAAAGTGAGCCAGAGTCACCAAGGAAGGCCAATTTCACAGTCCAGAAATGACTTCCTTCAACTAGTTCTGGCAGATAGACCTGAGCCAAGTCACTGGTCCTTGGACACTGAGACACTTCACTCTCCCTCATTACTGACAGAGGGACAGAAGTTGTGGTGAAGATGTCTGTCTTGGTTTCTGTTTTGTGCTCTGTTCAACTTGAGCACGCTCCTGCAGATCATCAGGACATTGGACAAGCAGCTGTAATGTTACGTGTGTGGTCAAAGACCCAATATGATCCCTGTGGAGCTTCAGGGGAAGCAATGAATGAGGCCTGGTTCACACACCAAATCAGGTCAAATCTCTGGGTCACCTTTTATGTCCACAGCACCCTGTAGTTCCATTTCCCTTGGTGAAGGCTGTCAAGAAGCAGCTCCAAGTAATGGTCCACAAGGGAGCTATTTATTCAAGCAGCGGGACTGATCTCTGATTGCAGACTGTAAAGGGAGCATGGGCAGTAGCCTGTGGTATGAGATGGACCACTGATGAACAGGCTATGTTTGGCCTGGGTTCTCTGAGGAAAGTTAACTCCATCCCAGCCAGACCCAGTACAACAGTTCATACTGTCAGCCTTCCCTGAGTATCCTTCACCTGAATGGCCACTGCAGTCTTTTCATGGCAGACTGCCATTCATGTTATTTTTGCTAGATAAAGTTGAATAGTTGTTATTTAAATGCAGCTATCACACGTGTTTCATCTCTGTGAGGTATGCTTCCAAGAGGCTGGTGAGAAGCCATACTTAAATCGTTCTAAAAGTTCTCTCTGTGGATCAGGATAACAGAAGCCTAGTTTTACCCATGTCATTTTCATGCCTTGCTGTTCACTGAGAACCGAGTTCATCAGGGCCACAGTGCACAAAAAGCCATTCAGAGAAGGCTGGTGATCCAGACAAGGTGATGCTAGCTTGTCCTGTTACACTGCACACAAGTGCCTTTGGCTCAACTCACAACGAAATGCCTGTGCACCACAGGTCCTGCAGGGAGTCTGTTACAGCTCCTACACCCCTGACAGCCACAGGAAGGACAAACAACAAAGGGAGAGTTATATCAGATGTTACACAGCATGAAGCTTCTGTGGACTCCAGTTCAGACTAATCAGTCCAGATTATCAGGAGGTACATTGAACAGATGGACAGTTTGTCACCTGGACAGCACTGTAGACACCACATGCTTGTATGTCCTTCACTGCAAGGAGCTGAGGAAGCAATATGGACTCACACAAGACACGAGCTGTGTGCCTGCATCCATTCCCTGTTTGCCTTCTCAGCTTGCTCTTCCTGTTGCACTTCCGACTGGCAATTCTGGTTCATGTTTCTCTTACTGAAGGCTGAATCAGGAATAAGGAAAAAATACTCGGAGACTGCTTTTTCAAAGTCACATTTCTTTCCTTTCATTGGGGGTAGATGAGCTCTTGCTCACTGTTTTTGGTTGTTTGGTTTTATTGTTCCAGACTTTTCACAGAAAGTACTGGCTTGCTGGAGAAACTGAACAAACACAGACTGCAGAAAGCAGAGCTGGAGCTCATTTTTATTTAAGCAATGAGAAAGCAATACTGCAGTTCTTAAATAAAGGAAATTTGAGGCAATGTGGGTTTTAATGATATGGTAGAGCCTTTTGTCTTAGAAGTGCTACGTTTGGCAAGAATGGAACAATCAGAGAAATATATCTGATTTATCTCACAGCAGAACCAGTCTCACCTCCTGAAATACCAAAGGTTCTCCACTTTAGGAAGCATGTTTTGAGATAGCTTCTCAGTGTGGGGGGTTGTTCATACAAGAAGGTCCAAAGACCTAGAGCTAGTATCACCCATTCTGGGGCATTTACTCCTATTATCTCAACCCAGTATTTTAGCCATGCCAGGTAATGAATTGCAGCACTGTAGAAGAGTATTGCAAATAATATCTGGCAGTTTGGGATTCATCCAAAGAGTTATTCCTCAAACTTTCCTTTGCTCAACTCTCTGCAGCTCCTAATCCCCTGGGTCATAGATGCATGAGCTTCTACCTAGCAAGACATCCTCTGTGCCACACGGATAATAAATTCTCTGTCTCTGATCTGGGATCTTTCATTGACAGTGACTTGTCTGTAAATGGCAATGGGAAGGGACATGTACAAAAGCACTTGTATCCTACTTTGTCATGAGATCTTCCCTAGACTGCTTTGAGCAGCTATGCATAGCATTATGCTCTGTTGAGATCATCCAGATACACGTGACAACTGCAGCAACACGTTGTGTTTTTAAAGGTTGCTTTGACCACAACTTTAAAAAAGGTTTGAATTTGTGCTTTACTTTTTGGTGAGCACCATGCCTTCCTCAAAGCAGCAGGTGGCTCGAACCACTTAATCATATTTGTTCCAGTAATTTTCCTCTCATGATTGCCTTTACTGATGTTTAACTCCTGAGAAGCTAATAAGACACAGGTCCATGGTATTGAGCACTCTGCAAAACACTGGGAGAGATGTTCTCTGCCTCCATATTTCTACAGAGGGCAAATGCAAGCTGGCCCTGACAGTGCTCGGCTCAGATAAGGGACTTGCTCCTGGAGCCACACAAGCACATGAAGACTATTTTCAGAACTCTTTTATGAATAAGATTTATAATGATAATGAAATACATATCAGGAAGGTTTTTTAATGGAAGGGGTCATAGCGTTGTACTGTCCTTTCATTTGGGGGGATCCCAACAACTGCTAGGATATGGGACTACAGGTTTTTCCAACTGGTATGAATAGAAAAAAATACATTTTTCAGTGGTTACAGAATGTTATCAATTAGGAACATTGAAGTGCAGTTGGTATGGATTTCTTTTTACCTCAAAGCGTGCAAATAGAGCTTTTACGTGATGACTGTTTACAAAAATTGAGTGTAGCCAGGCTGATATTTATATGGCACTTTTTTTTTTTTGCCAGAGAAAAATAACACTTTATAATATGGTGCTTTTCAATTGAAAATTTACATGTCTTTCTCTAGAAATCCTCTTTCAGTACATATTTTGATGTAACCCTTGTTTATCTAAAACATTTACATAATTAATTCAAGCAGTTTATTGCTAAAAGCTTTCACAGATAACTACTCATCATGCAGTGGAAAAACAAGACCTGATCAGACCAAATGAAGCAGATCTGTTGGGTGTCTCAGTAAGGCCCAATATTAATCTTTACATCTGAAAATTAAGGAGTTAGATTAAACTAAGCAAAACTGAAGCTGAGCACTGGCTGTAGCACTCACCCATGAGCATCTGGTCCATCACTCACCCTGTCTGGGGCTGTGGATGGACCAACCCCATTTGCAGCCCCCATCTCTGATCCAGCTGCCAAGGAATATAAAGGAAAGAAAGGAATTAATTGTGCACCAGTTCTGGGATGCTGGGTGACCAGCAAGATGAGCTACAACTGTTCCTTTAAATGCTGCCTGCCTGGAGTTTTTTCAGACCTGTGGGATGATTCAGACAATTAGGCTATTAAAACCATGGCTTACAGCCTGCTTAACAAATACAGAGAGGGCAAAAAGGAGAATGGAGTAGGTCTCTGTGTCAAACGTGTCACTGTCTCTCTGAGTCACTAGCAACTTGAAAATAAATTGCCATGGTTACATCTGGATGAGTGCTCTGTGGAGGCAGAAAGGGACTCACAAGTTGATATTTGCCACAGACCATCATATCACTTCAGTAAACACAACAACGAGCACATAAACAGCTGTCTGTAATATGCAGGGAGAAAAATAAAAAATACTGTAATGGATTTAAATGCAAGTGATTTAAAAACAAGACTCATAAAACCAGAATGAAATGTCCTTGAAACCCTTCAGTATTACAGATGATGATGCGTTAACTAGAAAAACACCACATCCAATACCAGGGGATTTCAGTCTTGCAAAAACTTCTTGAAAAGGAGGAGAGAATGGACTCTACAACAAAGCAGTAGTTGGTTAGGTTACACTGGTCATGTTTCAGGCACAAACAGCCTGTTTGCTACAGAGCAGAACCTCAGCCAGCACTGCAGATTTGGTAATTAGCCACAGAAACAACTCAGTCCAGGCTTTTGCTTTTGGTTTTGGTATTTTTGAGGGTGGGGGCAGAGAGGAATATTTTCCAGTACTGGAAGTATCTAAATCAACACCTGACTAGAAATAAAACATTCTGTTTCATTCTGAACTATTGGACATGAAGCAGACATTAAATCCCCAAATTTATGCTCTGTATAATGCAGATCAACCTAGGCTTTTTTTGTCCTTAATAATTGTGAGCATTAATGTAGGTTAGAGTCATAACTTACTGGATGCCAGATGCCCAGGCACTTGGTATTCTCAGCATAAACATTATAAGCTAAATTTTAAAAAATAATGTATTGCAATGTTTAATTTTAATTATTTTTTTTTTATATTTTTATCTCCAGTAGGAGGCACTCGTTTACATTTTCCAATATATGCTATATATTACTTAGGCAGATAGCAGCAGTATTTTCTAACATCCAGATAACATGGAATATCATGGCAAATACAATGAGAACTGTTTTCATGTAACCACGCCAGAAGAAGGGAATTATTATCCAGAAAGCCAACGCTCTATCAACAAGTATCCCCCAGGGACCAGGAGCCAGGGTGTTTATGAAAACAGCGGAGGAGCTGGTGTGGTGTCGAGCAGCTCCAGCACCCACACTCATTTCTTGCTTGGTTTTCATTGTCTTCACACATCATCTTTATTTTTCTGTTCCTGGTCAACACAGAATGTCAGGCCTCCTGAGCTATAATTGAATACTTGGAAACTATGCGCTCTGTTACCATAGCTTAATAATAATGTGGAATTATTATTAATAGCAATGATTATGACAATAATAACATTAACTGTGCTAAAATAAGGTTTTGGAAATTACATTTTTTTTTTCCCCTAGAAAAAAAAAAAAAATACTATAGCCTGACATTGTAGGTTCAGCCCTGTGAAGATGAGCTAGTTATCATTCTGGTTTGTCACTGGGACGCCCAGATTTTATAGAATATCATCAAATCAACATGTGAGCTTTCCTGCTAAACATGTAATACTGAAAAGAGCTTGAAAGGTTAGCAGAGTTGTTTTTATTTTGTTGACAAAACATGTTTCCTGTGTCTATCAACCAACCAGATCAGGTAGTCAAAATGTCAAATGGTCTTTCATTTGTCTGTAACTTTTGAACCTTTATTTGAAAAAATATAGTTACACTGGTTTGTGTATCCCTCGGCCTATTTGCCATGAGAAATAGTGCCCTTAGTATTCTAAAAATACCATATCCTAGAATTCTCATCAACTGTATATCCTGAGGCATTTTTACTTTAATATAGTCGCAGGAAAAAAAAAAAAAAAAAAAAAAAAAAGAGTACAGCAAGGATTTCTGCAAAACACCCAGGTTGAGCCAGTTTCAAATAACCAGGAGTATGCTGATAAGAGTATAAAGAAACTGAGATTTAAGACAGCAGTGAAGTACATTCAGACTCAATCCTCGTGCAGCAGGGCCTCCTAAATGACACTTGTGGGAGGAAAAGTCACATTTTCCTTCACCCTGAAGTGGAAGAAAAAGGATTACGTCCTTTCTGGTAGAAACACTGTTTACAAGCATTTACTGACTCCTAATGATAGTATATTTAACAATGCATTCATTATTATTAATTTTTAATGTTATTTTGCAATTGGTTTCTATGGGTTTCAGCTGATAAGCCTGGGCCTTCCTGCATACACCAAAATTGCTGCTTAGTGTCCAAATCAAACATTTCATCTCCATAAGCAAAATTTACCATATTCCCCCAAGAAAGGCTTGCCACTTGGGCTGCAGAGATGAAAAGAAAGGCCTCCCGTGGGTGGAATTACTGGGTGACAGCTGGCTGTGTGTGGAAAGCCAGAGGCAGGGGCAGGGCAGGTCTGCCTCTGGCCTGGCCATGGTGCTCGAAGAAGACTGCTGGTGCTCTGAGCCATGGAAGAACCACCATGGTCCGCTGTTATGTCTCTGTGGAGGAAAAGGCTGGCCTGTACCTGCACCCACTGGTGTGGAAGGCAAAGCTCCAGCGTTAACGGTGTTTGCAGAGGAAGCCTTTTAGCTGGAGAGATGCTTTCACACCTCATTTCACAAGCACAGAGTTTGATTAAACACAAGTCCAGTGGCTGTTTGTTAAGGTGAGGAAGGCTGGGCTACTGGAAAGAGCCCAGCTTATAAACTGAGGGATCTGAGGACAGTTTGAGGTTCTGCCACAGACTTTCCATGACTTGGATGTATTCAGTATGGTGGCACTGCCAATCCGGGCCTGGGCTTACTTGCTGTAGTGATTCAGCGGTGCCAGCTCTCTCTCTACTTCTATTTTCAAGACAGCTAAATTTGCATTCACACTATAGATGTTGTTTCACGGCACAACTTTCCACATGGCAGGTGGTTTTCTAGTGAGATGACATTTTGTTCTAGTGAGATGACATTTTGTTCCTAATTAATGCATGCAGCTCTTTGCTAAGGCTAGGTGATCAAAACAAACCCTGCCAAGAAGAAAGGAAAAAATCACCCACAGCTTTCATACTGGGCTAGCTTTCTTAACCACTTCAAACAATTACTTCAGAAGACTCTGTAAAGTAAACCCTTTCTTCCTGTTCCTTTTATGCTCGTTAGATTGTGTTTATATTGCCCTGTGCAAGATCATGGGCAAGGTGAGACCATTGGAGAGCTTGCTGCTCGGGGAGATGTAGAAGGGCTGCCAGCCTCTCTGGTATTCCCTGCTCTCCCTCCATGAATTTACATTCCAGTGTAGTGAAAATGAATGCTGAGCTGTTGTTTATCATCAGAGAATTTACAAACGCAGCCATGGAAAAAAAGATTTTGGAAGACAATAACCTATGCGTGGTCATGTTCCCTTCTGGAGAAAAGAAACCATGAGACAATAGGTGGCAATTGATGTAGACTGAAGCAGCAGAGCTCTGGAAAGTCACTGCACTGGAAACAAGGCTGGGAGTCTGGGTCATTTACAAATTGGGATGGAAAAACTGGTAGAATTGTTTGTTTACCAAATCCTGGCTTCCAGCCCTGACTTTTACATGAACACTGCATGGCTGGGAGATGCTCCTGCTCAGCACTTGTGTTCACACCCGTACAGCACAGTGAAGGGTGTTCATCATGAGCAACACCTTAATGCCTGCATGTTCATGTTAGCTCAGAGCACGATAGTCCTTTCTGATGCCCAGCAGTGAGGTAGAGGTGTAGTGGGCCAGGAAGGGCCAGAAAAACTGAAGACTCGGAGTGAACATGTAGAGACTTGGGCTTATCACAGATCTGGAGAGGTGTGTGTCCGCGGAGGTGCAGGCACCCATCAAAAGCAAAAACACAGAGTGGGTACAGCAGCACAGGACAAAAAAACCTGTTCTTGGGAAAAAGAGGAGCTGTTATTCATCTAACTCATGAAGCTCTCCTCAAAGGGTTTTTTTTCTTTAACTCAGCCCACTACAAGGGAAGTTATTAAAATATGAAAAGATGCTGGGATAAAGAACATCGCTGTGTGCTCAGTTGGGAAATCGACACTAATATCCTAACGAACTTTTAGCTAAGACACAGCAGTCTCTTTTTCTTACCTGGTACTGTCAGGAAAATTATCTTATTTGTCCCCACAGTGTGAGTCATCTATAGACAAAATAAAAAGGAGCTTATGGCATGTGCTTGCAGTAATTAATGACACACACATAAAATGAGACTTTTGCCCCTTCTGTGAGCAAAAGCTTAACTTGCAGAAGGATCCTTTTGAACACAGTGGCACTAAAGTTATCGGTGGCTTAGCACAAAGCCTTTTGGTATTGCTTTGAAGCTGTTTATGAGGGTCTTGCAGCGACGGAGAATAAAGTCACCTTTCTCCCCTCCATGCGCCTTCATTACAAGTTCCCCAAGGACCATAGAGAAGCAAGGAAAATATTAAATATTCATTTCAAAAGGTTAACACTTGTGCAAGAAGACTTTCATTGGGTTTATGCAAAATCACATTTGAGACTTTGCTGTGCTTCTGTACATAAATCCTACAGCATCACCCACTCCGGAACAGTCATGTCTGTCTCTTTCTCTAGACTGTACCACAAGAGTGTATTCCTCCTCTATTTCATCATTTTATCATCAGACAGCTTTAAAAAATTACAGGGTACGGTGGACTAAATATGACATTCAAGAATCCCTAACAGTTTAGTCATAGAACTAAGGGTAGAGCTGCCTCTTTTAAATTGTTTTTATACCTTGAGGAGTTCCTTCTTTAAAGCATATGTGTTGTCTTCTCCATTAAAGTTAGCAACCATGCTGAATCACATTTATTTTATAGTTATATATTATGCAAAACGGATTTTAAAAAATGTGACCTTGCCTCACTTAGGACGCCTTACCTCTCTGGGTTCAGTCAGCGTGCTGGAGCAGTACAACCATCTACTTATTCCTTGCTTTTTTCTCAGTGTCACTTCTGGTTTCCTCCTTCTGAGGGATAAAAAAAATAACAAAATTATAGCTTCTGGTATTCTTAGCTTTTTCTTATTACTTTCAGTAATAAGAGACTTTCAGTTTTCATTATCTAAGCTGCTTTTCTTGCTTGCAGAAATATATATATATGTATCAGGCAGAACAGTATTTTAACCTGGGCCTGTCCCCATCACCATCACCCCCCTCTTATCCATGAAGTGGTTGCATAGGAAATGTATGGAGCCTCCTGAGGTCCCCAGCTGGAATCTAGTTGTTTGCATCCAGCCCTCCACCTCACTTGCTCCCAAACACAGAGGAGCCCTGTCCCTGGCTGTTGGTCCCAGGACCACCATGAGCACTGCCCCAGGCTGCCAGAGGTGGGGGGAGCAGGGGGCTGCAGATACAGAAAGGCAGGTTCAGAAGGCAGGAATCCAGGCGGACAGTGAGATCTGCTCTGGCTTGGTTGCAGGGGTGATTGGCTGGGGAAGACAGGAAGGTCTAAGGGGATGAGGGCTGTTGCAAGAGCTGTAGAGGTGGGGACTAAACTCTCTGTGCCTATGGAGCAGAATATCAGCGCCAACGGGGTGGAAATCCCACTCATGGGCTCTGCTCCTCAACTGGTTGGTGTTAGGAGGAAAGAAGAGAGAGATGGATTAGAGCTATGAGAGCTACCTTATCCTTCTGGTTGCCAAGGGAGCTACGCAGTGTTGCCTCTGTACAGCAGCAAGGAAGTGCAGTGCTGGGCAAAGAAGACTTGTGTCACACTTTTTGTTTGCTCTCATCTCACCCACCAGGTATCTGTCTTGAAAAACAAGAATTAAAAAGGCAAACACCTTACTATGACATATTTAAAAAAAAAAAAAAAGATACTTTTTCGTCCATGGAAGACTTTTGAACAATTCCAAAGAGCAACATGAAAATTTTACCCTTGTGGCAGGGCCCAGGAATGGAGAATGAGATAAGGTCTCGGGTAAGTATGAACTGGAGCTTGCTGGAACCAGAGCTGTGTGCAGCAGAACCACCTCAGGAGTGCTGCAGTCCCCTTGTTCCGGTCTGACAGTGAGGTTCTGTCGGGATGCTGTGGGTACCATTTAATGTCTGTTTTAGTATCTTAGTGAACAGGTTACTGACAGCAGAGCTGAAGGGGGAAAATCTTCAGAGAACACAGAATATTGTCAAGTAGAGAACTGTTCTCACCAGAACACAATTTTCTCCTCACTTTTGAGTCTGCTTTCTGTAAAAGACGTTAGCTTCATTCTTCTTTGGCAAAGTCAACTGCAACAAATGTCCACAGCTTGATCTGCACAATATATGAACTTTGAAATGTTCATTTTTAGAATAATAATTCCACGGTCACATTAACATTTCTGTTGTCATTACTAAAAACAGTTGATAAGAATGAGATTTCTGGCAGTGAAAGCACTATCTCAGACAAAAGTTTCTAAACACTGCATGTAGATCTATTGAATTCCTTTCTAGAAAGGGATATCAAGTCAGAGTACCTGTCCTGTCTTCCCAGTTCAAGGTAGGGTTTAGCCACTCTTTCAGAGTGTTTCTGGGTTGACTCATTCAAAGGTAACATGCAAACTGCTAAAAAGAAAAGTGACAGAGGTGTTCTTCCCTATCTGCAGCTTTTCTGAAGAGCTAATGGAAGACAAGCTGATTGAAATTCTGCTTGCCCAAGGCAAACATTTTTTTTGATGCCTGAGTAAGGTATTGTAAGATTTTTTTCATCATAGAAAACATAGGACAAGTAGGACTGTGTGCCTAGACTTGTAAATTTTCATGACAGCTTTGCATACTGGAATGATTCATATAATGAAATAATGCTGGAAGTTAATAAAAGAAATGCAGCTTGTCACATCATCTAGATACTCACAAAGATACAGAATCCTACAGCTTCCTCAAGCCAGTGTAATGGTGCCAAATGACTTCAGAAGCTTTGGAACATACACGTAAAGATCAATTCAAATTTTCCTTCCATGTTGGTACCTGCCTTGGGTGGTGATTTATCCAGGGCATTGTTCTAGCAGAAGGTAGGCAAAATTCTTATTTAACACAAACGTCAGAAACACTCTTGTGTTTCACTGGCAAAGTAATGGACATCAGGGAAAAGAGACAGTCTTGCTCTAAATAACAATCTGGGCACAAACTTATCCTAGAAGAGGGTTCAAGCAGACCTCAGATGCCTGTCGCTGTAAGTGTGATATAAACATCACTAAATGGTTGGCCAGACACCTATCTTGCTCTGTATACACTTGTCTGCTTGACCTAGCAGTACCCTCAGCTCCCGCTTTTGGGCACGCAGAGGATCAGGCTCATCGGAGCAGCAAAACAGCTGTTCTATAACTAAACAGAGGCCACTTAGCCAGAGAGAGAAGAAAAGGAAACAAAAGGTTTAATGTCTACGATTTATCCAATGAGCTCAAACTTAGGCTCTGCGGGGCTTAGTGTTGGGTGCCTGGGCACCAAAATGGCATCAGAACCTGTGCAAGGGCTTCATGCTGAATGCATGGAGGTGGTCGGGTGTCTCAGCTGTCCCTCGCTGTGAGTCAGCAGGAGAAGCTGAACACAGAGGAGCCTGTGAAAAGCTGCTCCTCTCGGCACCAAGGTGCCACCTTCCAGGCAGGACCTTGCAGCCCCCAGGGGCTCAGCCAGGGCCTTACAACTGCCCTCAGCAAAAGGGAGCTGTGGGTTTGGTTTCCATTGCTGTTTGTGGATTTTAATGTAAGTAATGCTTAGTGATAAACTGTGACCAGCCTTTGGGAGGAAGGGATGTAGGAAGAAGAGTGGATTTTATCTTTCATCCTGAGCTAACTGGCACTGGCACCAAAATTCTGGTGGTAGCAGCGCACCCGCCCTTCCCATCTCCTGCTAGCTCCTGTTATGTCAGTTTGCACACATATCAGCTTTGTAGCTCTCCGTCCTGATCTGATTTCTTCTCCCCAGGCACTGCGTAGCCTCATACCTGACTTTGTTTGAACCTGGGAGACGCCTGACGCAAGCCCTGGGACTCTGCTGTGCACGCCAAGTCCCTAAGGGCCATTACCTCATCTGACTGCGGGCACCAAAGTCCTCAGTTGGACTTAGCCAAAGGAAGGAGCAATATAAATCCATTAAAGAAAATTGGATATGAGAAGAAAAGGAAAAGTTTAACTGCAGGGGTAATAGTCAATACGCCGTGGGGTGTTTGGGGAAGGTGCAGCTGCTGATGTTCTTGACAAGGCAGCCAAAGCTCAGCAGAGTAAGCCTGATCTGACTTGCTCCTTGCAGCTCCCAGGACTGAGTCATACTGTTCAGCATGTCCAGTTTGGGTACAAAACCTGTTCGTTACGTCACCTCCAGATGCAAGTAGAATGGACCTGGCACTCATTTTTAACTGGCAATGATTGTCTTTACCAACTTTTCCTAATTAGCGCAGATTCTCTCCATGACCTATTTCAGGAACTGAGCAGTGCCGTCAGGACTGGCTAACAAGAGCCTGCACTTTTGCTTTTGCAAAATGACAAAAAGCTGGTCTGTAACTTCAGATTTCCCTCTAGCTACTGCAAAAAGGTTGTAGTTATAAAACAGGTGGTTTCAATGTTAAACAGGCAGTCCTCAACACTGAAGTCACTTTTAATCAAAGATTCTCTTCTCTATTTCATTTCCACATTATCCTGCATCTACACAGAGCAGACGGAACCTCGCTTCCTCATCAGACTGCAGAGTAAGGCCTGCTCTCATCTTTTTTCTCTTGTGATCCTATCTGTTCATCCTCCAACTAATCTTACCATCCTCTCTGCCCAGCCACTTGGTTTAGGTGGTGGAGCAGAGACTGCTTCCCCAGCCAGCACTGCCTGCGGTCTAAGGGCTGGACATTTCCTTGGGCAGTGAGATGTGGTTAGTGATATGCAATTAGTGATATGGTTTAGTGGAGGACTTGTCCGTGTTAGGTGAGAGGTTGGACTCGGTGATCTTGGAGGTCTCTTCCAACCTGGATGATTCTGTGGTTCTGCGGTGGTGAATCCATCTGGCTATGGCAAGATTTTTGGTAATGTTCTCTAACCAGAAGGCTGCTACACAGGGGAAAAGATTCAGCTATGCTCCATGATTTAAAAGGATCAGGTATCAGGAGCTGTCATCTGCCCCGTGTGGCCAAGACACATGGTCCCATGCCAGGAAGCTGAGGAGGGATCCCAGACTTACTCCCATGGCCATGTCTCCTGGCCTGCACAAGGCAACTTCCTCACAGCACACAGGATTTTCTGGGCAGTTTCTCCTCCCCACACTCTGTGCAAAGGAACAAAATAGCTAAGACTGCATTTGGCATTAAGTAGTGCAGTGCTTGATTTGTGGGAACTAAAACCTTACACTGGGCCAATATGATGTATCTAAAAAATATCCTCTGAAGTGCACTTTTCACTAACCTTTTCAATAACCCTGTATCAATCCTTCACAGCTCTCTTTATGCAAAGAGATGTAAAATCATCCTAGCTTAACGCAATTTTGGACCAAAGCAAGAAAACCTCCAACAAAAAAATCGTGTGCCAGGTGGCTCTGTCCTGCTCTGCCCTGACTGGTCTGCCCTGACTGATTTCCAGCTTCTGAGTCATGTCCAATTGCCATGGGTTTGGGTTTGGAGATTTTTATTTTATTTTATTTTATTTTTTCTATGGGCACTTTCAAGATAGGTGGGAAGGTTTCAGGGAAGGGAGGAGGGACAGACATAACCGAGTCTTCTAATTTGATTCCCTTCACTGTATGGTTAATACCATATGTTCATATTCATGCTAAGTTTAACACATTTCTTTCCCTTTATAAAATTAGGTGAGAAGTCTATACAGACAGCAGGAAAAAATGTGTAACCTGAATTTAGTGATAGAAATTCTGGGTATGAAGGAACAATGCCTTTGGCATTTGTTCTCATGTAACCATACAGAGGAAAAGCTGTAGAGAGCCGAGTACGATATGAAGGAGTACTACTAATGCCATCATCTCTTAGATCATCTCCCAGGGGCTGTTTTCTTAGAAGGAGTGATCTAGCACTCAGTTATTTCCTGAAGCTTCCTTAATAGGCAATTAGGTGCAAAGACACCAGAAGAACACTATTGCAGTAGGAACTTGGGCCCATTACTATCCCTCTCCACCCATTTCACCCCCCGCGCACACACACACACACACACACACAAAGAAAAAGAGTATGGTTTTGATAAAATATAGAAATAAGGCAGAACTGAATACCTGGGTCCAAGGTTTCAATTCAAAGAACTCTACACCAGCTGGCTAGTTACACTGGAGGCACCTTGCCTCACAAGACACTTGTCTGTGTAACTTGAAAATTTTTGTTAGGTGTAGCTGAATTTCCACATCTACCAGGGATTTCTCACCTGTGAGCAACTCAGCATCTCTTTCTGCCTAAAATAAATCAATTTTAGAAGAGAATGGAATTCCTAAGTTCTTTAAAAGGTCCAGACCAAGAGCTGGTCTCAAAGTTCAAGATGCTTAAACAGGCAGGAATCTGCAAAACAGAAACATAGTGAAATCAAAAGTCTATCACCCACCTTCTGGTTTGAGAATTCACTTCAAAAATAGGGGAGTCCATTAAAGCTCGTTTTGACTCCATCAAAATGAGCTTGGTGAGGGGTAGCTGCCACACTGCTGAGTGTCCTGCCAGTATGCTATAGGGAATTCTTGACTTTCAGGTTCTCTCCCCTTCCTGCTGAAGCTGGGTCTGTAAAGGTTCTTGAGATTTACTATTCCTTCCCTATGTATGATCTTCACAGATGCTAGTGCCCTGAAGACTGTGGACTGGAGTGTGCATCAGGGATGTGATTTTTAAAGTGTTTTGCTAAAGTGTCCCATTCTTGGCCTTTTAAGATATAGATTTAGTTTACGGAAACCTGGCAATAGGGTATATGTTGTATCTAATTTTACAGGTGTGTTTAGATTTCCTAAATCCAGATGAAGTATGTTGTAAACGACTGACATGCGACAAGATGGTCTGCGTATTTGTGGCTTCCCTTCCACAGAGTAGAGGTCCAAGTGACAGGAGAACAATTTACCCCAATTTCTTGTCTCTGTGGGTACAAAGAAGGAAGCACAAACTGGTAGGAAAAAAAAAAAAAGAGCAGCATCCTCTGACTACGTGAAGGATGTTTTATAAATCCTGTAGATACTGAAATATTCAAGGAAAACAAAAACAAAAACAAAAACACAAAAACAACATCAACAACAACAACAACAAAACAAAAACAAAAATCAGTTTCTGCAAAATTATCCTTGTACTGCAATATTGTAATGTGTTCTTAGGAGCACCAGAAGCACAGGATGCTTGATTGAGACAAAGCATATTGATGACTGGGATGCTGGTTGGTTTATTTTTAATAAATGCCATTTTTAAAGTGCTCAGGCAGAGTCAGTTTTCTTAATTCCATGATCATGCAGTATCACAGAGACATAATTAAAAACACTTACTTTGCTGAGCGAGGAGACATGCAGTTGCCAGGCAACATCTTATGTACCTCAAGAATATATAACAATGCACATGATTTATGTAGTGCTGTCCTTCTGTCTCCAGCTACTGATACCATTGTATCTAATGCAGGTTCACATAGGCTGAGCCACCACCAAATTATAAGCATCATGCTGAATATTCTCCTAGGTTTACCAGCATCATCCATCTGCTGCCAGCCCATTTTTAAGTCTACAGCTTGAATCACTACTGTTGTCAGCAATGTAAGCATAAGTTGGTTGGAAAGGAGTGTTAAGCGCCATTAATTAATTTTCTTCTAATATAAAATTCTCCATCTAATAATATTACATTATCAATCTAAGAATTGTTAGTATACATTATGGTTTTTACTGTATTGGGGAAAATTACTGTATATATAAAATGCATATGTCACAAGGTATCATTTTCCCCAAAATAACAAAGATTTCTGGGATATGAAAGCCACTGAGAGGATTACAGCCAGAATTAGAAATACTGGAGATCTGCTGAAATAATTGTCTTCTCAGCCTTTTGGAAAGAAAGAATCCATTCTTGTTGTGAATGTGTTGCTTAGCCTGGGTTAGACTTTGTCATTCACATGGGCTTGGCTTCACCCCGTCACTCCTGAAAGCCCATAAAAGGAGGCACCGGCTCCCGTAGAGGTTCAAAATACTGCCAATCTGTGTTATGAAAGCAAACCCACACCACTTCACAAATGCTTAAATGAATGACATGTATTTTGTGTTATATTTGCTGCAGTTATTGAATCTCCCAGTCATGCTGGTAGGATGTTAATATAACAAACCTTCATTACCCTAGCGCATCTCTGACATCGTGGCTTTGTAATTCATGCCACCCAACTCAACATGAGCAAATGGAGTCACATGGTTGTCAACAGTAATTAACTATTAAGCCTATTTGAAAATCTGGTCCATGCAGATTATTTTTCTCAGATTTTATACAAATATTTGATTCAAACAACATTATATTGTGAGGCAAGAAGAGAGAATCTGCCACTGTATTCAGACAAAAAAAAAAAAAAAAAAGTCTGTTATAAATATTTTCTTGTTGAAATTTGGAAGCTTTGGTTGGTGTCTGTAGAACCTCCTCCTGGCATTAATCTGCCTTCCTCAGCTTTCCACTTGAGGGAGCTCTGGCATTTGAAATATTTTAATAGCCTAAATTGGAAACTGCACTGGAGCCCTTCAAGAAAGATTTTCTACGTATTTTTTGTCTTCAGCATTTGTGAAAACTACGGATTATGTTAAACAGATATGGTCATTTACACTAAGCCCTGGGTTAAAAAAAAAAAAAAAAATAGCAATAATTTTGAAGCAGTTGTTAACATAAAGCTTTCAGTTATGTGTGCATGTGAGAAACAGCCGTGACTGAAAATACATTACTCATTTAGAAAAAAAGTGTGTGTGTACTTTGCAATATTTGCACACCCAGTTGTTATGACATTGGTCTGCTGAACACAAATAACAAAAAGAAGCTAACACTAAGAAAAGTGCAAAGAAATACACATACAAAGAAAGGATGGGAAAATAGCTCTTATACTCCTTGCAGATTTTCTTTAATGTAAGACATTTCTTGGACAATGGAAGGAAAACTTGAAAGCTTTACTTTGAAGTTCTAGCTGTGAAGCTAAGATCACTGCGTTTTACCTTCAAACCACTGTGTGCCTACTGTTGATGAGAACCAGCAGCTCAAGAGGGTCAGCTTCAACCTGAGGATATGAGAGAAAATTACATCCGATAAAAGATGCAGGTACCCACAGCACCTCCTGCCTCCCCAGCCCCCCCAGAGCCATACCTCTGCAGCAGGGATGTGGGCATTGCCTTAGGAAACCACCTCCAAATTCACCCCCCAGCCTTGCATGTTATGCTAGGAGCCTCTTCCAGCCAGGCAGTAAGAAAAGCCAAGGACAAAGAAATGTCTGACGTCTCCTCCCAGCCCAGGGCTAGGCATTTCTGATTTGGAGATGGAGACGGCAAACAAGAACCACCTTCCCTTTAGGGGATCATGCAAGCATCAAGGTCTTGAAAGAGCAACGTTTGGGTTACCCTCATCTCTTAAAACCTGGTGGCGGGAGAAGGACATTGTGTTGCATTTAATTCAGGGAGCACAGCCCATGAAGTGGGAGGTCTGAATTCAATTCCTTCTGCAGCCTGAAACCATTCCAGCTGCCACCACCCAGCTCACCCTGGAGTGCTCTCAGACCATGTAGGCAGCTGGGTTTTTGAGTTAAACTGTCATTAACCAAGATGTAGAAAACCCAGGTCTTCTCAAGAGCAGGTTGGTGCCCAGGTTGGTAGGTTGGTATCCTTTCCTATCTCCATTTGCAGCACCCCTTCCACACGATTCTGGTTCATCTATTTGCAATAGCAAAGCCAAAAGTAGCTAGAGGAAAAAAGAACTCAGGAAAGCAGCACATTGCTGCCATCCATAATGAAAAGCAAATTCTACAGAAATTGCCTTTCCTTTTCCACTCTTGTTCCTCTCCGCATATGCCTCGCTCCTGGGGAAGGGCTCAGCCAGAGGGTGGGCCAAGGGGCTGAATCAGAGAAATGGCAGCGTGCTGGGTAGTCCATTAATAGCAATGCACTTTTTTTAGTCTGCTAGGCTGCAGCTGTTCCCACCCTTCTAGCCCACACTAATGAATAAGCACAGTAGCTAGATGTTTCTGCTAAAATGAACAAGGCTGACATTTGAAGTGTCATTGCTGGGCTTCAAAATTAATGCCCTTTTGAGATAAATGAAGGCGGTTCATAACCTTTAAACTACTGGCATGGACTGAAGCAGCCCCAAAAGCTGAGATTCTGCACAATCTGGATGGCCTGCGTAGGTCATCTAAGGACAGCAAGACTAGGAGTTACGTCCCCCTATCTAAGCGCTGGGGGTGCAATCCAGCAGATTGTTCATGTAAGCATTCTAGTTAACGTCAGGCAGCAACATCATGATACACGGTACACAGGACTGATTTTTAAAAATATAATGTTCTCAGTTCTCTGATGTTGCTTTGAGTACAGCCTCTTCTCCTTTAAAATTTAATCCAACTTTTAATGTTCTCCAGTCAAAGCCATTAGGATGAGAAGGTCAGGAGTAATGAAGTAGCAGAAGTACTTCATTTTTAGCTGAGAAGTGATAGAACAAACATAAACAATGCAAACAGAAATTTTTAAGCCAAAAGCTAATTATCAGCATTGCAATTATCTGCTCATCAGAGACTTAAATTACCACTAACATGGCCCCTCAGGCTCGCTTGGAAGAGCTCTCTTAAATGCACCGGTGTTTTCCCACCAGGCTTGGAAAGAAAAGCTAAACCAAAAAAGATCCTAGGACTTCTCTGCACAATACAGCTGTTAAATTCAGGAAGATAAAGATCCAGAAGAATGCTGGTGAATGTGAGCTGGCAGGTGCAAGGCACAGGCAGCTGCCTAAATTTAGGTGCGTGAAGCTTACAGTTTGGGTATTCAGACCATTAGGCTGAGAAGAGCTGGAGTACCGGAGCCTTAAAGGTTCCCAACAGGATGACAGTAGCCCTACAGAGAATGCAAACCCTGCACTGAGAATGCAATTACCTGGATGTGTCTTCTTTCAACACGGCAAGACTGCCTCAATCTCTTCTCATTAAGTGAAAAAGTTATTACCTGGAATTCATTCCTCATAATTACTAATTGGGAAGAGAACAGCAACGCCATATGAAAAAGGATAATATTCTTAATAACAGCAAAAGGCATAAAGAAGCCTCATCACTTCCCATGTATTAGTTATGTCATTAGTCCTACTAGCGCTGCTCAAAATGAGCAAGTTAACAAGGAAACATTAAACTGCATTTCATGACAGTAAAGCCAAAGGACTAAATATTGACATACCAATTACTGTTTTAAGTCTCATTAATTTCTTCAAACAAAACAGCAACTAAACTAATGCGAGGAGGTTTGGGTTTGGTGCTTTTCTTTTTGCTTTACAAGAAATACAATGATTTTTCATGTACCAGACAGCACCAGTCCTCCAGGGCTGAAATCCTACCTTTCTCAGACAAAAGGCTCTCTTTCATTTCAAGCTGGTGACTTTACCTGGAAGGTTTTTTTCCTGTGATGTGAACAATTCCCCAGTGGATCCAGAAGTTGTACGCATTTTGCACTGACAGAGCTACCACGTGCACTTGAACATGGCAGGTTGGGCTGTACACACAATCATGCACAGATGCGTACGCATATATATAGAAGGTTACCTAAGGGTATTTTTCAGACAGCAGGCTAACGGGATTCCTTTCCTACGTGACTACAAATAGTAAATGAACAGTCTGCAGATGCTTATCTGCGCATTTTAATCAGGAGCAAGGTATTAAAACTGATAACCGTATTTCTAATGGAGCGTTGCTCACATTCAGCGTATTGCTTTCGGGTTTTACAAAGAGAATGTCGCTCCTGTCTGTGACCCCTGGTTAGGACAGTACGGAAAACCGGAGCAAAATTCATCCTAAAAGAAATATCTAAAATAAGTGAAGTGTGTTGATCATCACCAAGGACATGCCCACAACTCCATTGACTTTGGAGAAGGTTATATGACATGTTTAGATTAGGCATATGACTTTAGTTGCCTAAATTTAGGTGTGTGAAGCTCACAGAGTGGCCACTCAGATCACTATGTCCAAAAGTAACCCAGCAATTGCTCAACAAAGCAAAACAGTAATCCTAAGAAGTGCACATGAAACCCCTAGGGTTTGTCTACACATTAAAATGATTACAGATCCTGGTATAGCATAAATTTAAAGCACATTACCAATTCTATGTACTCCGCCTATAGGCACTCCCATGTGAAGTAAGAATGCCTCTTCTTCCTTTGCTCTGCTTCCAGAAGATGCTGTGCACACAGGCCCTTGCAAGCAATATACCCATGCCAGTGATCAGAGTACTGTTCCTGGAAGTGAAAGATTACAGACAGCTTAGCCTCTCATAGAGGCTGGGATGAGGGAAACACCTTTCCTGGGCTGGTGAAGTTCAGGCAGCTCGCGGGCCTCATTTCACTGCTGTGGAGGTCCAGCCGAATCCTTTAGAGCCACTCACTTTCAGGTCAGCCAGGGTGAAGCCCCAGCTCTTCTGCAGGCAGTGACAAACCCCATTATCCCAGATTTTGTCTCCTTGTCTCAGGAGTTTACGCGCACGGAGCAGCATTAAGCGTTGTACTGATTGCGAGGGAGGAAAAAGCCTTGCCAGTTTTATATCTTAGATAAGCAACTGATTTTACTAAAATAGTCTAATTCCCAAGCAAATAGATTTGATTCTATAGAAATGTACATCTTATCAGTGACAAATGTTTGAACAAGCTTGTTGAATGGTTCCTCTTACTATTTGTGTTTTTTTTTTTTTTTTTTTTTTTTTTTTTTCAGTAACAATCAAATGTTTCATTCTTTCAGTTAAAGCTTGGTCTTTCATTTAGAGACTTCCTATCCAACTGTAAAATGACTGATTGACTGCAATTATAAAGCATGATGAATTATTTCTGTCTCCTTTTCAGCCTAAAGAAAATTAGTGTAGGGTTTTGTTGTTTAAGGGGGCTGATGCATTTCATTATGTGCTCACAGAGAGGTCGGTGATGCTCCAGCAATCAGTTATATGGTCTATTTTTATTAGCAGCACAAGAAAGCAAGTACTGCGCAGCTCATCAGTCTGTGTAAATGAAATACAATAATGAAGTTCTCAAGCAAGCAGAATCCAGCATGCCCGTGTTGTTCCATTTCTGCACTGAGTGCATGAAGTATTGCAGGAACTGCTCTCTGTATAAACACGTTGCTGCTTTATCATACATAATTCAGGATTTCCAATTCCCTGACGGAGTAGATTATCTAACTGCACACTGAGGTACAGTCCACAAACCCTGCTCCAGTACTGCACAGCTGCAGTACCCTACTGCCCTGCATTATTGATACAACTCTGCCTCTTGCAACAACATATGTGCTCTCAATCAGCTTTATCCTAATACTTTTTAAATGTCTGCAGCATCCTCCCTGACCAGAGCTGGATATGCTCTACATGCCATAATTTGGAGTTCGCAGAACAACCGTGTAGATAAGCCAGCGTTTTCCAACACCATTCATGGATGCACAGAGGTTCATATAACAAGACTGTTACAGAGCCCTGGCGCTTGCTGCTCTTAAAATTGATGGGAAGTCTGCTGGGACCTTTCCGGGAACAGGTCTCAAAAGACATGAATTTCTGCAATAATCTCTTCTGCCCTGTAAGTCACCTCAAACCTGACACTGCAGAGCCAGGCAGGGGCTGTTCCTGTGCAATCGCCATCCCCGCGACGGGATTGCAGGCTGTGTAAATCAGTGCGGAATTGAGTCCGGAGACTTGAGCTGCCACGAACATCTTCAAAGAAGATTACACCCATGTAATAATGCGCAATCCTTTGGCAATCCCTAAAGAAGGGCAGGGAGTGGTAGGGGGGATGGAAATCAGATTTCTCAGCCAGCTCAGTGCTGGTTGTCCCGGAGGCCAGCCCTAACCCAGGGATCCAGAACACGTGCAGCTCTGAGCCTGGCATGCCCCTGCCGGCTGGGGACACGAGTCCTTCCTTGGTCAGTGATCCTGCCACGGACAGGCAGCCCCGAGCCCAGCAGGCTGAATGCAGGGAGACACGCAGGGAGAGCAATTTCCATGGGCAGATGGTTACTGAATCTTCACAGGCGATTGCAGAGAAACAGAAAAGCTCTCTGTGGCTTCACAGAGACAGGCACAGCCCCTGGCTGCAGCACCTAGCACACGGGAAGGGGTGCTGCGGACATTCAGCCCCCCCTCTGCGCCCTTCTTCTGGGCAGAAAGATCTGGGCAGTGCTTCCCATTATAGGCTTGGTGGCAAGATGGGGCTGCATCCTTCAGCCCCCAAGAGAGGAGGCGGTAGGCAACTTCACGTCCCCAACCACATCTGAGGCACAGTTTGCATGCCCAGCTCCCAGACAAGGGCCATTGGGACTGGCCTGGCCAACCTGCAAAGCCTCACCCAGGGCACGAGGGGACTTGACCACTGTTCTTCGTCCTCACCAGCTGCGAAAACACTCTGCTGTGCAAGACAAGGCAAGATTCACAGCTAATCTCCAGTTAGCACCCTGTGTCCCCTGGGAAAGTGGCCTACTGTATTGTAAATCAGCCTGTCCCCGGGCTAACAGATGGACTTGAACAGCCAGGAGGAACGAAGCAAGCATCAAAGGCTGAGATGAAAATCAGAGTTTGGTGGGATTATGAAGATGATTGCTCTTTTGAGTCAGGGCTTCTTATTCAAGGGATGTAATCTGACCATCCAGCTTGGAGGTAAATTGGCTTCAGACGATAACGTCTTGTGCTATGATTGTTTTAGGTGATCAGAATTGGGATCAGCACTGAGAAGCTGTGCTGGGAGAGCAAGAGGATGAGACATAATAAAATTATAGAGAATGGCACATGAAGAGGGGGTAAGGAGAAAGGAATCCTGTAGCAGGGGGGAGCATGGTACCTAACCAAGCTGAAAGATGTGTTGCAAAGGATATATATGTGCTTACTGCTAGAAAGGCGTGGTAGAGGTGCGGACGTGAGTTAGCTGCAATGCTAAAGCAACGGGTTTGTAAGAAATAAATATAAACACAGGCAAGAAAGTGAGTATTATCTGTGCCATTTCCCCCCAAGGGCCAGATCCCCATACCACTAAATCTCAAAGCCAGCCATGTTACTGGGTAGCTGGCTTAAACCTCCCAGCAGCAGATGATACCAGTGCTCACTGATTTGTCCCAAAGGATCAGGTCCTGGCCGTGTCAGTACGAGCTGTCCAGGACTGGATCTCCGGGTATTTTATTTCTATTGACACTTGCATTTGGAAACTCTTTGTGAACAGTCTACAATTTTGCTTAATCACTCCTGGACATACCTGAAGTCAGTAGAGCCCTCTGTCTCCAGAAGTCCCCTACCTGCCCTTAACCTCCTCAGAGCTAACCTCCCTGCAGCTCAAAGTCTGCATCTGCAGCCTCAGAGTTTGACTTTTGGTCTTGACTCCAAGAATGACAGCCACATTCTTTGCGTGACATAAGAAGCAATGTCCATCACCCTTTGCTTTTCCCTTGTTTTTATTTGTTCTTGTTTTCTTGTCTAAACCCTTCTTAGAGAAAGGGTGAGTTTCAGTGCCATCAGGGGTCAGGGAAAGGGGCTGCACAACCTGAACCATGTCTGACTCCTTCTTCAGGTGAGGGCCAAGCTTAGAGTACAGGACCTATGAGAAGTGTGGCTACAGGTTTGCTGCTGTGCTCAGCTCCTGGCACGCACAGCATCACCTCAGCCTGTAGAGCTGGCACATCCTCCGCAGCCCTGTAGGGCTGAGTCCAGTGCCAGTTGTGCAGGCAGAGACAGAGGCTGACCCCTCGCTGCTGGCATTGCCAACAGCAAGGGCATGCCTGGGCTGTGTCTCCCCCAGGTGACTTGCCCCATACTCCTGCCTGCAGCTCTTCCTGCCCTTCTAAACCATTTTCAGCTTATCACAGTGCTTGTCTCACAGCCTTTTCACAAGGAAAGCCGTGCACCATCGCTCACCAACCTAGGTGTCCATCTTTCTCACGTTGTTGTCCATCTGGGCCACGGCCCCCGTGTGCCAAGCACAACACTCCAAGGCAGCAAGATGTCAGGTGGCCTCCCGCCCTGTTTTGTTTCCTTCCCCCACGAATGGCCCCACACAGGGGTGCTGACAGCCCTGCCCTCCAGAACCAGCTGTGTCCCGAGGGGGGCTGCATCTTCCCCCCTGTGCCACCATGCCCCCGTCCCCTACTGGACCCGGTCACACAGGGGCGCTCAGAGGGGCCACCACGAAGCCGTGCTCTGCCCTCGGGGGAAGTGGGGAGCCCACGGGCACCCCACAGATCACAGCTTCCCTCCGGCCTCTCCCCCGGCCCCCGCGGGCTCGGTCCCTTCCCTCCTTCCCCTCCGGGGCCCGCCGGGCCTGCTAGGCCTCTGCCCGCGGGGCAGCGGCGGCCGCCGGGGCCTCGGAGCCGGGCGCTGGGCGGCGGCAGCGGCCGGGCGGTGGCGGAGGGGAGGCAGGAAGGGAGGCGGGGAGCAGCTCGATCCCGGAGACACCTCTCCGGGGCGCGGCGGGGCGCCGCCCGCCGCTGGGGCTGCGCTCCCCGCCCCGGCCAGGCAGGGCAGGGGGAAGCGGTGCCTCGGGCGTGCGGAGCGAGCGCGGCCGCCAGGCGGGCAGGCAGCCCGGCAGCCCTCCTCCCTCCCTCCCTCCTTCTCTCCCTCCTTCCTTCCCTCCCACCGCCCGCTTTCTCCTCTCTTCTTCTTCCCCTTCCCCGGGCAGACAACAATGGTGGGGCGCAGCCGCCGGGCCCTCGCCTAGCGCCCCCCGCAGCCCAGCCCTTCCCTCGGCCGCCCCCAGCCCTGCGGCGGCCCCGGGCCGCGGAGCGCCTCGCAGCCGCCGGCCGTGCCCTGCCCTGCCCGGGGCGATGGTGCCGGCGCCGGGCTTAGTCTGAGCGCCGCCTCCCGCCTCGCCTCCCCGCCCGGGGCCAGCCGCCCGCCGCCGCGCTCGCCCGGCTCGAGGCAAGTTGCGAGCCCGTCCCGAAAACCTGCTCGTCCCCATCTGATCAGAAGGCGAGCAGAGGAGGAGGAGGAGGGGGAGAGGCGGAAGAAGCGAGCGGATAATGTCAACCCCGAGCAGATTCAAAAAGGACAAAGAGATTATAGCGGAGTATGAGAGCCAAGTGAAAGGTAAGCGCGGGGCGGCGGCTCCCCGGGGCTGCGGGCCCGGCTCGGCTCGGCTCGGCTCGGCGCCTGTTGCCCCAACTTCATGAGCGGCCGCCCCCTTCCCCTCGTCCCCCCGCTCCGGTGGCCCCCGGCCGCAGACAATGGTGAGCCGTGCCCCTGCCTCCGGGCACATGGCCGGTGGCCCCCGCCCAGCCCTCGGCTCGCTGCTGGGCTGGGCTGGTGGCTAGCGAAGCCTCGTCGCTGGCCACCGAGCGAGGCTTTTCGGCCATGCCAGGAAGTGTCTCAGCCCCGCATCGCCGGGCTGTGCTGCATGCAAGTGTTGTGCCGAGCAGGGGCTGCTTTCCTCGCCCTCGGCGCTTTCCCCCCTCTGCGGATGCCTGGGAGGATGAGAAAGTAGCGGGCTGGGCGGCGGCGTGGGTCCCCCGGCTATCCTTCGTATCGCACGAATCGCGATAAATGCGTGCTTGAAGGATGGGTGCGAGCCTGAAATGCAGCCCCCCAAGAGCTGTGCCACACCTGAACTCCGATTATTTAAAAAAAAAAAAAAAAAAAAAAGGTGAGGTGTGGGTGTGCTCTTCATGCACCTAGGGAGGACCCTCCCTGCGGCCGCTGTGCAGGGACGGAGCGCGTCCCCACACAGCCCGGGGGCTTCGGCAGCCCCCCGCCCCGTGAGGGTGAGGGCTGTGGACCTTCAGACCACGGCCGCTCCTCAGCTGCTCAAAGATCTGTTGACTTTCTGTAATCTCACAGGCATTTTTCCTCTTATCTTGACAGCTTGATCTTGCGGGATCGAATGATTCTTGTGGTTTTGTTGTTGTACTTAAAAGGAAGGAGGTAGTTTTTTGGTTTTCTTCTTCCTAAGCTCAACTTTTTTTTTTTTTTTTTTTTTCCTGTGAAAAATACCTGTCACTGATGAAAGGCTTTGTGGGTCCAGGGTGGGATATAGGTTTAAAATAAATAAGAGACCTGTCAGACGGATGGGCAGTAGGGAGTGCGGGTTCTTGTCTGAGCTGGCAGGCCGAGGTTCGGGTGCCCGTCTGAGATGGACAGAGCCGAGACAGCTCTCACGCTGCTGGTGAATTCAGTGCCATCAAGCCGTCGGAGTATCGGTGCTTCTGCCTCTCTGTGGAGATGGCTCAGATTTGTCTTAATCACTGAGCAGGAAAAATGTCCATAATCTTAATCCCTTTGCAGGGTGTGCAGTCTATTCTTTGCCTACTCCTGACACGATTGTCACAGGCTTGGTGCCGATTAATTAGAGCTAGTTGCTGTATAAGCCTTTATTTTCTTATGAATAAATAAAAAATGTGCCCTTCAGCTACATGTATTGGCTCATTTCCTAAACAAGGAAGATTTAGGTAGCGAGCATCCCTGATAACCAGCCTCTCCTTTGGTGTCACGGTCCCCCATCATAACTGCCGGGGGAAGTGGCGTTTGTATCCATGGCTTGGCAGGAATTCTGACTTGCTTTGCTCCTTTGTGGGGGTCTGAGTTGTGCACGGTCTGGTCCTGACCGTCTCGCTTGAATTGTTGATGAGCAGCTGTTGGGGAAAGTATGCTGGGCTAGAAATTGTAGCCAGGGCTGCTTTATATTCAACCGGTATCACTGCAATTGTATTCCAGGTGACAAGAACTCTTTGTGTTAAGGGTAATTCTGCTCCATGCTAGCTCAGTGATAGTATATCAAAGTTGTGATAACCATTGTGTGATACCTTGAAAATCTTTTTGATACTGGGCAGTCAAGGGCTAAGGAAGCAGTCCTAATTAGCCAGCAAGGTAACTTCAAGGGGCTGTAAATGCAGGGACCTGGGTCCCTACATACTGCCTGGTGTTTCATGCGTTTGGATAGAAGAAAGGGTGTGGCCAAAATGCTTTTTCTGCCTGGATTTCTGGGGTTGCAGCCGCTATTGGATTGCTTGCTGCTGACACATTTAGTGTCAGTGAAGGATGGGGGTGACCGGTCAGCAGACTGTCCCTGTGAGGTCCTTGGGACTGGCACCTGCACCGTGCTGGGTTGTAGCACCGTGTCTGTCCCTTACCTCGCTGTCAGGCGGTGTTGAGCTCGGCAAGCAGCGTGCCAGCGATTCTGGAACCATCCCCCCAATGTGTGCGCTTGTAAATCCCGTTGGGAGATGTCTGAATATCGATACTGAAGGAAAAGGGGCCTCTGATGTACATGGCTAGCAGAGTATGCGTATGGTGCCATTTTTGGACATGAGGATTTAAGAGTGTCATTCTTCACATAGCTTTTCTGCTCTTAACTCCTCAAATAGGAAGCAGTGACAGATGTTAATTGTTCTGCCTAGTCCCTGGATGGTTTAAACTGACCTCTACTCCATGGACTGCTTGGATACTTCTCTAGTAATGCCAGCACGTTGGCTGTTGCTTTAGTGGGGGTCATCCAGGAACAGCAAGAGCCTGCAGATGTTACCTGTTTGTCAAGCTGAAGGGGCAGGGTACTTCTGACTTGTGGGCAGAACATCATACTGTGCGTTATTTTTCTACAATATCCATTTTCTTAAGGCTAATTTCTGTCAAGAACTGCCCAATTGTAGAAATACGGAAATTGTCTTCACTTCCTCCAACATCATATAGAAGGCAGAAGGGCATTTCTTAAGGGTGCCTTAATACTCAAGTTACACCTGTCTAGATAGGTATCTGTAGCCATTATTTTGGAGATTGTAAGGATATTATGACAACACAGGTACCTTAATTTGTAAAGACACAAAGGCGGGTGGGAAGTACTGCTTGGCTCTATAACTCTTACTAGTTGGAAGTGAGCTATCTCAATGCTCTTCTGTTCTAGTATGACCTTGTTGCTTCGTAATCAACAAGCACCTACTTCTCAGTAATGTTTCACTTTTTAATTCAAAAGCTTTAGGTAAGGCATCAAGAGCTTGTTTATTGGAGAACATTTTGACAGTTCAGAGGAAGAATTTTACTTATTTTTAAAATGGCTTGGACAATTGCAGGCTATATTGGATTACTGAGCAAGATAGCTTCGCGTGATATCCCTGATCATCCACTCTGTCAATTGCAAGTGTTTTTTTTTTTTTTGAGGAAAGTAGTAATTTTACAGGGCCTCTGAAGTCATTAGAGTTTGATTTCCTTCCAGCCCCACAGCTGAGTGGCAGAAAGGAGTGGTGGTACAACTAGAGCTAGGGAGGGGAGAGTCCTGTTCAAATGAGCAACAGAGCGGTGGCATAGTAAGGGGTTGAGTATTACCCTTCTTGTATGTGATCATACCTAGATTTACATGCAGCACACCTTAGTTCAAAGCTATGTGTTCACTCAGTTGACTGTAGTAACCCGTTATCACACCTTTTGTATTCTGTGGACCAGCCTGATACAGCTGAGGTCTGGGGATGCTGCTCAGTAGCTTTCAGATGATCCAAATGTTAAACTGGCAGAACTGGCAGACTTTTCAAGAGTTGCAGCTGGCTTTCAGCACACAAGAAAAATGTGCTTTTCATAGGTAAGCACTGTGCTCACTGGTTATCTGTACCTGTCTGTTCAGTGAGGCCCTCTGTATCTTTTGAACTGCTGAGAACCTTTGGAGTTTATCTTTTGTGCTTCCTACTTAACTGAATCTTCAACTGAAAAGGAATAAGAGAAGACCTACCAAGATGTTTCCTTCTTCCAACCTTCATTATTCAGTTGAAAGTGACTGAGTAGGAATATATTGCTTTTAAAATGCAAATCCAAAAGCAGCTTTGTGAAGGGAAACGCTTCCATAGGATTGATGATTATGTGGACATCTTCAGAATCAAATACTCCTATTTTCCACCGGAATCAATTTGTTAGAACTCTGTATTATATAGAATAATTAACTTTGATGGAAAATAAAAATTCTAGTTTGTGAAACTTAATTTCAACTTGCTCCATATTAAAACAATCTAGAACCAAAACAATAACAGAAATCTCTTGGATGAAAGGGCTGCGTTGTAAAATAAAAATTGGGTTGAGGTTTTGGTAAAGGTACCTAGTAATTACTTTGAAAAAAAAACTTTGTGATGAAAAATTTGGAATTCAGAATGCCTTTGTCAGAATTTTCATGTTGTATTTCAGAAAATTCATGAGAATTTGAAAACTCTAGCCAATTTCCAAAGTTCAAGCTTATCTAGCGTGGTTCAGTAGATTTTTTTTTGATCAGAAAACCTGGCCACAATAACTGTTGTCTTGCTCAGAAACGATACTGCTTTCCATGTTGTTTTTGAATTTGAGTTAAATGTTCTAGAGAGAGGCTATGAGAGGGCAGTTCCTTACTTTTTTTTTTCCCCCTTTCTGCTTTCTGCTCTCTGATCCTTCTCTTCAAAGTACAAATCTTCAGTTGTCTGGGTAAATATCAATGAGTTTGTAGTTGGTTTTGCAGCTGGCAGGAGTATCTGCAGGTTTGAGTAGTTCAGTCATAAACTGAGCATTCTTTATTTTATTTCATTTTTTATTTTTTTGGGTGGTAGACAAACACCACAGCCTACTTGCCAAAGGTTGTGATTGAAGAACTTCAGAGGTTTGAGCCTCTTAGTCTTTCTAGTAATTAAGGAAAAAATACTTTTTGTGGTACCTGTTTGAAATTATGGCCAAAAGTCAGGAAATAGATTTTTATTTTTATTTTTTCCTGGTTTAACCACACAGTGCAGCTGGTGTCTCCAATTCCTGCAGTGAAACTATTTATTATTTTATTTGAATTTAAAGGTGGATGAAGTTCTAAGTGCTGTAGCACACATGAAAGGGCAAGCAATGAATGGATTGACTGGCCAGTATTTCTGGCAATATGGCAATCATAATGCATACTTAATATTTAAGTTTTGTCTATTCCTGCACTTTTTTTTTTTTTTTTTCCATTACTCTCTAAGAAAGATTTAATGAGTCTCTGCATCTATAGCACTTTGGATGCTTTTATGATTACTTCTCTGGGGCTTTTTCCTTTTCCAAGTGTACTTTCTGTGGAGTTTTAGTATTGCAGAGTAAGGTTCTAAATCATGGTAAGGTCCATTTAATTTCCTGCCGTTATCTTTTATTGGTCACTTTTTTATGAACTGGAGTACTGGTTGCTAATAAAATTAAACTTATAGCTTTGAAATGGCTGTGGTAAGACACAATGGGATCGGAATTTCATCTCATTTTCCGCCTCAAACTTTGCTTGGGTTAGCTTCTGCCTTTTGTGCAAACGGGTTTCCCTGCCAGTCAGTGGTGATGGATGGTAGCGTTGGAAGGAAGCGGGTCCGAGCTGCTGAGACTGGATAAGAAGTCTCCCGCTGACCTTTACACAGCCGATTAGAAATCATTGACCGTGCCTTGACATTGCTCAGTGTGTCTGAGCTCTGCTTTGGACAGGGCTGGGTATGGGGGACACCACAAATGGAGCCGGACAGGTGTCAAAGCAAGCACGTGCTCCTCTGGTGGTACTTCTGCCCTTCCGCCTTTTTTCAAGCTGCTGCTACAAGTGGCAGATACGCTATCCCACATCTAACCTCTCTAGTCTCCATAGTGGAAATTAGTGCTACCTTAACTTGTATTAATCCCTATTAGAGTCTAATCTACTCTTACTGCTTGGCTTTTGTGGAGTGAAATAGGCTTTGGAGCTGTGGGAGTGGAGGGGGGGCTTGCTTTCATTCACGAGTGATTAATATAAACGCGTACTGGGGCTCCTTGCGCCCCACGTGCTGCCCCCTCTGCTTTCTGGAGGTTTTACTCTCCCAGCAGCGTTTCCTTCATGGCCAGCTTCTCCCACCACACCAGCTGTCAAGCCGACCTTCAGGGGCCCTTCTGTGCTCTGCTGCGAGCTCCCTGGGCTGAGCCAAGCTCAGGCTGACCACCTATTGCCCAGGCCGAGCCTCCTGGCCCTGCTCGCTGCTGGCCAGTCCCTGAGCAGCCCCTTCCTCCTGGAGTTCCTCTGTGCCTTTTTCCGCCCCACTTCTCATCTCTCTGAGGGTGAGCGGTGCTGGGGCTGTGTAAGTGTGTGGAGGAAATGTCAGGCCTGGAGGAGGTGGTTGGTGGCGTGGTAGCTGGCACGGCCGCACGTGTGCCACCAGCGGGATGAGAGGCCGGTGAGCGTTGGGCTTTTGGGGTGAGGCAGCGAGGGAGACACTGAGAGCGGGGGGCTGCGTTCTGGGCAGGAGGCAGAGCCGTCAGCGCAGGAAGTCTGCTCGCTGCATGTCTTTAATGCTACCAAGGCTATGTCTGGCACCAGAACCAAAGGAGTTGGTTATAGCCGCTCTTTTTCCTTTGTTTCCAAGATTTAAACAACCGTAGGCTGTTGTGGCAGTTTGTGTGATGGCTTGGTCCTGTGGGAGTGCTCTGAGGCAAACAATTCACTTTGATCTGTTGTAATGGGAGCGGTGATCCTGAGGCAGAGCTTCCTCAGGAATCTGCTGTGTGCTGCTGCCCGTGGGAGTTATCTCCTGGTAGACGCAGGCGTGTCACCAGTTGGTTATGATAGGCTAAAGGTGGTGTATTGCATTGTACCTGTGCTCTGCCCAGTAATTCATCATGTCCAGGGCAAAATGCTTGTACTCCGTGCTCCAGAGCCATTCTCCGTTAGCTGGCGTTTAATAACTGGAAAAGGAAAATTTCTTCAGTAGTCCTTTCCCTCTCCACTGTGTGTGCGACTATTTCTCAAGCATACACCTGTATCAGTTTCAAGGTGCAGTGATCAGTCTTGCATCATACAACCTACTGGAAACCTGGATTTCACCTTAGGAGAAGAATGAGGTGATTGATAAATGCTGAGATTGGAATGGAATATCTTTGAGGAAAACATAATGAGACTATTTCACAAATAACCCCAAGCACATCTCATGCTCTGTTTCCAAGAACTGGTTTGCATATGGGCACGGCCATGGCTTGGTTTTGCTCCCTCTTGTCAGTGAGTACAGGCATTGTCACAAACGGTTTGTCTTCCATAGAAGAAAAAAACACTTGTTTTAGTTCATGGTCAGTGTAATCAAATCATCCCAGCTCTAGGTGCATGTCAATGATACACGTGTTGCATGTAGGGAAAGTGCCCTTGGTAACCTTTCACTTAAAGCGTTTGGGCAAGAAGAGGACCCAGCCTCCAGCCCCACAAAGACATCTCTAGGAAATAAGTACCAGCAAGGCTGCTGAGTACTCTCAGAAGGTGCGCTGCAGAAAGGGTATGCTTCATGACTTGAGTCTGTAATAGTGTGTCTGTGAGATGAGTTCAGGATGACCTGTGTCACTAACACCTACCTGTCCAACGCAGGATAGCACAGCTGACCTGATGTTAATGAGGTCCCCATGGAGGTGTGTGGGTACTTGGATCTGCATTTACCTTGATCTTAGTGTTTGGGGTTGGGCGGGGCTGAAGGTTGCTTCTAAGTTAGAGCGGCAAGAGGGGAAAAATGCTGTTTGTGGCTATTATTCTTCTAGGAGAGGTTTCAGTAGAACTTGCTTAGAAGTATGATCAGTTAAAATATCCCTTTAAACTTTGATAAGTTGTCTATTATTGACTGATAAAACCTCTTTGAATTCCACTTGGGACCTCCTGAGACTTCTTATTGCAGGTGTAAAGTGCTGACAAGCAGGCAAGAGAGTTGTACTAGCACATTCACCAAAACATTCTCAAAATATACTAGACTTTTTTTTTTTTTTTTTTTTTAGATTGTGAAATAGAACTGAAGTTACAGAAATTATATAAAAATACTACACTTAAAGAGTAGTATTTCTTGTTAACCATATTGGAAATAAGCAAATGCAGCTGATTTAGCGGATGGTGGCTTCCAGGAAGTAATGATTGCAACCCTGTACCTAATGAGCTGCTCTGGGAACCAGAAATGACTCCTGCACATTCATGTAAATGCACTGTCCAGACCGCTTAACTGACTCAGTGCTTACTCATCTGAATTACTCCACGTGTAGGAACTACCAGCGGTTCACTGGTGCTGTGTTGTGTCAGGAGTCTTCAGGATGCCGCTTTGACTCGTTTCTTCCAAGAAGCCACAAGTGGAGTAGTGCATACTTCTTGCTTTGCTCTGTCCTTGTGTTAAACTAAATAAGGAGATGTGCTGATCCCCTTTCACTTTCCAGCGCACATGCTTTCATATGGTCTCTGCCCAGTCTCTGCTGTGCTAGCCAATTCCAAAGTATCTGCTTCCTGAAAATCAGAGGAGGCTGCTCATGTTTACAGAGTACAGCAGAAGTCTAATAAGATTCAGTGATAGCTCTTGTATGGCTCTGTTCTTTCAACAACCTGTCTTCTTTCAAGCCTTGCTGCTCTCAGCTTTTCCCCTCTGCCTCTTTTTAAGTGAAGAGAGGATAAACAATCTTAAGTGTTAGGTCAGAGACAAGATTTAAAAAAAAATGCATCCATTCAGTACCAAGACAAGCAGGCATCTGAACTGAAACTTTCTAACTCACCAATTAAATTACTGTTTGGGAGGTAGTAAGAACAATGAAAATATCACAATTCAATTACATTGTGCTTTTTTTCTTTCTTTTTTTTTTTTTATTATAGAACAGGAAGACCTAATATTTTTTTTTTCTGCTTCCAAACACCTTCAGACTTCCATTGTTAACTTCTTTTATTTTTATTTTTATTAATTTTTATTTTTAAGAAGGTGACAACTGTCCAGTAAATAATCTGTCAGGAAAGATTGTATGATAGAATTGCCTGTGGTAACAGCAGACTGGTCCTGGTGATCCACACACAGTCCTTTCCTTAAGGTTTTATATTCCTAATAGTTTGGGGCACTGAGTTAGAGAGCTCTCTAGTGCATCCAGCCATAGGTGTCCTTGCTTGCCAGACGCACTGCAATGCAAGCCTCTGTACCAAAATGTCCTGAGGCCAAGCTGAAGGGCTGATAGTTACTCTTACTCCTTTGACAGCATTTATGGAGGCATTTGGAATGAATACTAAAAAGAAAAAGTTTTTACCCTTAGTTACCGGACGCTTGACACACCAAGGTTGTTCTAAGTGTTAGTGTTTAGCTGGCACAGCATGCTTTTCCTCTTGCAAATCCCTAATTTGCTGGTTAGTTGAAATGAAAGTACATAAACTCTTGTCCAGAGGTGCCTTGTGCATGTGGCAAATTGGTGTCTCTGCATGCCTGGCATAAATAATATCAGCTCCACGAAGAAGCAGCTATGTAATGGAAAGCTACCTTGTTCTGTGTAGCAAGCAGAGATATGTCTAAGAAGTTGATTTTTTTTTTCCTAACCTATGCTGGCTTTGCTGCCCAATAGACTACTTGAGGTTAAGAACCAGCGTAATAGGATTGTTTGCATTATGCACCTTCTTAAAGCTGCCTTCATGCATTGGTGCCCTCCGAATTTCCCAGCAGCAGTGCACACAACTCGTGAGATGCATCACGTCGTGACAGAAAGCAGAAGGGAAGCATCAGTCTCCCCTGCTACTCACGTGTTGGAGCTGCAGCGAAGCGTGGAGCAGGAGCAGATCCACTGTGCCGGGGCGATGGGCAGCGCGGTGCGGGCGGTGGGTCCCCGCCTGCTGGGGCTGCCGGGGGGAGGCCCCTCGGCTGCCACCAATGTCACACGAGCCCTGCCTCAGTTCTTCCCCCGCTGCGAGTGGCCCCGTGCATCCCTGGCAGAGCTCATCGGATTACAGTCATCTCAGATGTAATCCTTTAATTGCCAGCCACTTCTGGTGCCATGATGTTGTGGCTATGGGTCAAGCCCTGTGCTGCTTAAGCAGTACTCCCGCCTCTGTCTTGAACTTTATCTGAAGGAGGGTGGAATACGCTACCCCGCACAAATGTGATTGTATGGCTTTGTTGAGAAACAAGCAGCCAGGAGCACCTTGAACTGTCCTGTTCCTTGGACCTGACTGAATTTGCTGAATCGTTTCTTGACTGAAGTCTACATGGTCAGCTGTCTGTCAACAGACTGCTGCTAAAAACAGAATTTATAAATCACAGAACCACAGAATGGTTTGGGTTAGAAGGGACCTCAAAGCCCACCCAGCTCCAGCCCCCTGACATGGGCAGGGACACCTCCCACCAGACCAGGTTGCCCAAAGCCCCATCCAGCCTGGCCTTGAGCACCTCCAGGGATGGGGCATCCACAGCTTCTCTGGGCAGCCTGTGCCAGGGCCTCATCACCCTCTGAGTGAAGAATTTCCTCCTTATATCTAATCTAAATCTACCCTTTTTTACCCATTATTCCTTGTCTGATCCTACTACAATCCCTGACAGAGTCTTTCTCCATCTTTCATTTAAGCCCTCTTCAAGTATTGAAAGGATGAAATAAGGTCTCTGTGGAACTAATAAACTGTGAATGTGGAGTAAAATGTTACTTTGTCAGGTTTCTGTTGAGGCTGAGAGGTCAGCGGGTGTGAGAGTTGGGGGGTTCATTATTTTTGTACCAATCCTGCTTTGAGATTTGCTGCTTCTGGTGGCTTCTGCCAAGGCTTTAATGCCTTATCATAACCATTCTGAATAAAGGCACCTCAGGGAGGCACATTACCTGCTTTTACAGAGATGTCTCTGGTACTATAAGTAAAGAAAAGTATGAAAAAGTTAATGGCTGAATTGTGGCCAATGAAAAAGTCTGTATCTGAGCAGAGCTCCTGAACCTCTACCTGCAAACTTAGCCGAACACAGGGTATTGAATACTGAACTGTGTGTGGCTCTGACTGGCTGTACCCAGACACAGAAAACTGGAGCATGTTTTCCACTTTTATATGTAAAAAAAAAAAAAACTAGTAAGATTTTTTTTTTTTTATTTTTTTTTACACAGCTCAGCTCTGCACTGACTCCGTGTCGCTTCCTGGTGGCTGCAGGATGGCCTCTGTGGAGTGAGGGAGGTCTTGGCTCAGGCCTGGACAACAGACTTCCAGGCCACCACAGCAGTTTTCGCGCTCTTCCATATGGGCTCCATGAGGCTTAGGGTGAAAAATACCCTGTGGGATTAAATCTATGTGTTTGCTGTATCAGATGCCATATTTAGTTCCCCGTTTAGCTGCTGTCTCACTTCAGAGGTGTCCGTGGGTATGTTTATGTGACTGCATATACTGGCCTACGTGTTTATTCTGCACACTGTTAGCAGGAGTTATAATTTAAAGCACAGCATCTCAGTAGCAGGGTTCCCCTTATTTATAGATCAGAAGCTGCTTTGCCTTCAGCTGGCAGAGGGAAGAGATAATGCTGGCCCCATCCACGCTGATGTAATCTGAGTTGCTACTAGGGAAGACCTGAAATGTTCAAGTTTCTTCTGATGAACCAGGTAGAAATCCATGTGATGCTGTGGTGTTAGAAGTCTGATCAGTGCAGCCTTCCTAGAGATCAGAGCATTTACACAAGGAGTCTGCTTTCACATCTTGCTACCCTGATCTTACCCAAAACTGGGCTTTGAATCCCAGATCTCCCATCTTGCAAGTGATTGCTCTAAGAATGAGGTAATGGAATGTGTGGGGACAAGTCTCCCCCTGTTTTCTTGTCTGTGGAAGCCGTTCTGCTTTTCCCCAGACCTAATGAATATTCAATTATTTACAGAGTGAATATGAATCCATTGCCTGGTGGTTAGAGCAGTCACCGAAGATATACAGGTTTCACTACATATTCCAGCAAGTGTGTATTCCTGCTCTTCTGCTTTTCTGAACAAGTGAAAAAGGTGGAGAGGGAGGGTTGTAGGGCTGAGGTATTTGTGTCACCACTCTCAAGCGAGAATACTGATTTTATCAGTCTGGAAGGGGGAAGTACCTTACTCATTCATTACATGTGGTCACATAGTATACAAAAACACCCTGACCCTTTCCTTTGTATTGATTTTTAATTTTAGTGCCCTGCTAGAGCTAAGGCAATTTTTGGAAGATTGCCTTGATGAAAAAAAAAAAAAATGTTTGCTGAGAGTTATTTGAAAGGTTTGTAAAATAATGTTTGCACAAACCTTTGCTCTGATTATTCTTCCTGAAGTACTCGGTTCGTACAGCGTATTCGGACATCTGCCGCATGGTGATTCTGCTTTCTTGTTGCCCGAGTTGCCAACTCACAACCAGCTTTCATAGCGGTCACCATAATCTTATTCTGGAAATATTCCTGACTTATTTCATGTCCGCAGAGTGGGTTTCTTTGAGGGTGGAAAAGTTGTCTCAACTAATGTCTACGGAGGAAAGAAGGGGAGTGGGTTTGCAGATGTTACTGAGGCAGATCTGCAGTTGTTAATCAAACGACAGTGAATGTGTTGAGGTTTAGGGGCGAGCTGAATGGTTACAGTGCAGTTAGTACAGCTGGAAGGAGAAAAACCTGAGTAACTCTTTATTGGTTGTGACAGTTGATCAGAATATCTGTTGCAGAGCTGTTTCACAGCACAGCAGGCAGCACCTCAGGCAGGCTGGGTGCTTACAGATGTTGGGCTTTACCCAGGTGTATTAACGTGCCTGCTCTTCCCTTGTGCGACTCCAAGTCAGGTTGTTTCAACAGCTGTGTGCAAAGTACTGTAGCTAAGAATCAGGCAAGAAGAGGGAAACGTCCAAATTCTCTCCTACTTGATTTAAAAAGGGGATTTAAGAAGACCATTTGGGTATGTTTCAGAATTTGTACACTGGAGTATTTAGTTTTTGAAAGAACAATTTGTGTCTAGTTCTCTTCTGCACTCCACCAAGCTGCCAGGTAATTTATCTAGCTATTCATTTGATTACCTTTTTTTAATTGCAATGGAATGGTGTATTAAATGAATAGCTAATGCATTACCAATACTGTAAGCGAGGAGATGGAATGTATGTGAAGGCTTACTAGAAAGTTCAGTGCCATAACTTCATGTGTAATGTGTGATTTTCTGAGTTTTAACATCAGACTTGCAGCACACATGCTTTTTACATTGTGTGGAAAGCTTGTGTTAGGGTATTTGAAAGTAAATTTATTAATACTGTTTTTTTAGATGCCATCTCTGAAATTATTTTTTTCTCAGTTAATATCAGTAGTATGTGAGACCATGGGATTTACTATGACAGTTACTTCCATTTCTGCCTTGCTTATGTGCCTATTTGCAAGGTGCTTCAAAAGAGAGATTTTTAAGTTACGACTCACACCTTATGGAGGGCAGCAGGGATTCAGGTCCCTCACTGGGATCATAAGGGTCATTATTCATACAGTGTGTTTATAATGTTGGAATTACCCTTTCAAATCTCATCTCAGATGTCTGCGATTTTGGGAAGACACCTCTTTTGTAATTTGTGTGCAAACAGCACATTCTTGTGAAAAATAACACAACACTGAGCCTCTCTTTCTCCAAGGCTGGGACAAAACTACACTCTAACTTGGGCAAGTGCATTTAATGTGAAGTGAAGAGAGGTCTTCGTTTCAGGGGACTGAATGCACTGACGAGTCGCCAGGTCTGCAGGAGTTTAGGAGGTGACTGAAGGTAGCCTCACTCAAATGGAAGTACTGAGCGCCTTGGAATTTGGTGCAGAGTTAAGAGAGCTGGATGAGTGTTGATGAAACTGGCATTTTCCTTTGCATGTTTTATTTTTCCAGTAATGGTTAAGATTTCTGTCAACATCTGGTAACTAGTCAGGTCCTGTTTACTGTAGCCTTGTGGTTTCCTAGCTGGTGGTGTGGGTATCACTGAAGCCATTCCCCACACCGATGGGGTGTAGCCTGAGCTGGTAGGTGCTGCTCAGACTCCTCCGTGGGGTTTAGACGTGTCAATTCTCTCTAACGAGCCTTGGCTGCAGGAAAGCTTGAGACCTACTGCTGTAAAATTTCAGTCAGTTAAAGCATTAGGCTTTGTACGGCATTCAGTGCTGTGAATAGTTGCTAACGAATGCAGGGCTGGAGGGATGAATGAAGCAGTATTGCTTCTCTAAGCAGCGTAGTAGCTGCCGTGTGTGTCCTGTTATGCACAGCCCTGTTTACTTTATACACATGGATTTGTTGACCTCACCAGGGCTCTTAACCTTCCTAGGGCTAATAATCTCCATAAACGTCTGCAGGATTGGGCTTAATTTTGGCATGGAAATATGCAAATGGAATGAATCAAAGTGTGAGTCATCACTTCATACAGTCAAATGGCCTGACCTAGTCCTGCAGCCTCGTGTCAGGCTGAAGCTTGCTCGGGAGCTGGTGGGACCTGACCCATGCTTTGGGAATACTGGTTTCGTAAGTCTAACAGAGAATGTACTGAAACATATGGAAGCATACTGAAGCAAATCAAGAACTGTCATCTGATTCAGATTCAACTCTCAAGATAAAATTAATTTAGATTACTGCTGGGATTATACACACACTACAGCATGTCTCAGGAGTGTTCAAGATGCCTTTTGAAAACTGTAATGGAGATGTTTTAAATTCACTGAATGTTGTTCTTTTTGAGCATCTAGCTCAACTAAAGTATGGTACAATACATGAACTTACTTTTAAAACTTATTGCAGGCAGTGAATTGAGGAGCTAAGCGATGCGAATCTCGCTTTCCTGTCTGTGCTATAGAATGCAAAAGCACAAACATAGTAAGAACAAGGTTCGTTTTGATAGTTTAATCTTTTAAACCTTTGAAATGTTGGTGTGCTTGAAAGGACTTCTAAATCCATCGGATAGTCTGCACTGTCTCATATTGTGTTCAAAATCATAGCAGATAAAGGAAGAGTGATCAGAAAGCTTAATGCAGTCAGAGCGTCACGACCTGTTATGTAAAGCAGCATTTGGCAGGGCCTTCCCAGCTGCTGTAAATGAATGTTAACAGCATTTTATCGGCTGCTTTCTCTGCCTTTATTACATAATCTGAATATTTATGACCCTATTAATATGTTTAGCTGTGAAATTGCAATATTGATGGAATGAACGTTCCATGGAAGAGTGAATGAGCAGAATATTTGCATCAGGAACAAAAGTTGTGTAAATATTAAAAAGCTTGGTGCTTATATTTGAAAGAAGTTTGCTGAATTACTGTACAGATGTGGCATGCTGTTTCCCTAAACATTTTCGCTTTGGTGATGTGTTTGGTGATGTGTTGCTGTTGTTGTTTGGTGATGTGTTGCTGAATATTGCGCTCATCTGTGTAAAACTGATCGCTAACCAGGAAGTGGTGATTTGTGTTTGTTTATTTGAAATGCAACTCTCTGAATCCATAATCATGATACTTTGGAGCCTTGAGCAGACATAGGCAACCTGTGGACTTCAGGCCAGACCTCGTTCATCAGAATCACCTCTGTCCAGAGAGCTGCTCCAGGTAAGATTTTGGAGCAGGATGTGGGCCAAGTTACTATTACAATTTGATTTTGTTTATTTGGTGACAAAGATCTTCCTTTCTGCCTTGTGCTCTACTTCATCTTGGCTCTAAAACCACTTCTTTTGCCATGACCAGGTAGTGTTGTCGTGTGACCTCAAATGCACGTCACATCATTAGGACATATGAGCACCACGTTATATGGCTGGATTCTGCGTGCACGTGCTGTCCCGTTACTGACTGCACACACAAATGATTACGTGATCATACTTGGAATCTGTGGGAAGGTAATATTTTTGGTCAAGAGATGCACAAGGAGCTGTAAGGTGTTTCCCTCGGGAGCCTCTTAGATTGTATTATGCCCCCCAACAGAACCAAACGCCACTATTTCAACAGATAGCTGCAAATTTCTGGCATGTTTAGAGGCCTGACACTGTTGTGGTCAGTGGCTCACACATACGGAATTTACAAATGCCACTGGTCTCATGCTTCCTTATCATTCTGCAAGATAAATAGCTCAGTTAGCTGCAGGCTCAGGTGAGCAGCTTGTCTATGGAAAGGTAAGCTGGAAAAGGAACTTCTGGTTTTACTTTTAATGGGCTGGGGTTGCTGGTTGTTTTCATTTTGCATGCAAAAGCTGTAGCCTGTCAGAAAGCTGCTGTCCTATGTGTCTTGTCATCTTGCCACTGAGTACCAGCAGTAAGTTTCTGAGTAATACAGCAGTCGGTGGAAGTCCCATTTGTTTGCAGCAGTCTCCTAGGTGGTAGCACCAGTTCAGCGGTGTATTTTTACACTATGCCTATATCTGAGTAACTCCATCTCTTACAGTCTCCAGTTTCACCCTCTCCACAACCTCATGAGCAGTACAGGAAGCAGCTGCACACAAATGTAAATTTTCAGAATGTTAGGAGGGTAAAGATAAGTGGGTATAGAGCATGGAGTGTTAGATTTGAGACCCATAGGGGAAGGCTCCATGGAGACCTTATAGTGGCTTTCCAGTACCTAAAGGGGGCCTACAGGAAAGCTGGGGAGGGACTCGTTATCAGGGGGTGTAGTGATAGGACAAGGGGAAAAAGCTTTAAATTAAAAGAGAGGAGATTTAGATCAGATATTCTTAAGAAATTCTTTACTGTGAGGGTGGTGAGGCCCTGGCACAGGCTGCCCAGAGCAGCTGTGGATGCCCCATCCCTGGAGGTGCTCAAGGCCAGGCTGGATGGGGCTTTGGGCAACCTGGTCTGGTGGGAGGTGTCCCTGCCCATGGCAGGGGGCTGGAGCTGGGTGGCCTTTAAGGTCCCTTCCAACCTGAGCCATTCCGTGATTCAGGAAGAAAGTTTAAATTAACACATCTTTTTAACAGTATTTTGTCCCCAAGCCAGTTATATCTACTGTAGGGCTCCAAATGGACTCTCTTCCCATGAGGGGAATTGAGATTTAAATATGTATTGTTCTTCTGGGCAATAGTGTTGAGCAGTCAAGTAAGGTTCTTAATAGAACAAAGAAACCTTTAATTAGGATAGGAGTTTCAACTGCATTCTTTTTTGTTTTGTGCAATAGAAACTTGCATTAACTCAGATAAATAAAAGAATGGATGGGGTGGAGGAAGTTTGGAAAAAGCACATCTGTTTACAAAGTTAAGTGCCAAGTTTACAGTAAACCAGTCATTTTTCCTTTGGAAGCTCTTAAAATAAGGTTCCCCTTCTCCATGTCCATGAGTATCTAAGTCAAGATATTTATAGGAAATATTTTTCAGCTCTTTCAGTGGGTTGGGGTTTTTCTTTAATTTTTCATACATTACATACCTAGATTGTAATGTAAAATTAATAGCAGTCTGCTTTTGCTGTTTTGTTTGTGTTTGTTTTTTTTGTTTGTTTGTTTCATTTTTGGTCTGTGCATGCTTTGAAATTACATTCCTCTTTTACTCATCTTTTTACTGAGTTTGTATGAGGTAAATACAATGTATTTCCTTTAAACATGAACAATGGCAAATCTTTTCTGGTATGTTCTGAGGGGCATACATTGTTGCACTGTGTTGCAGGGGTTTAAAGACCTTATGCATAGTCTCAGCAAATTTTAAAACTGGTAGCTTTAAGGAATAATATTTAGTAGGTTTAAAATTTTCCTAATTTATTATCTGAAATGACCTTTGGCAAAAATGCCAACTGTAGTGTCCTCTTCCCATCAGACATTGGTAAGAGGAAGCCTAGCAGATGTGAAATAGTTTTTATTTTGTACATGCTTATGTAATGTTTACTGGCTTATTGTATGCAATTAGACATGGAATAATCTCCTGTCTTAAATTAGTTTTTTTAAAGGAATACCTTAAAGAGGGTTGTGGTGAAGCTTTGGCCATCTGTCCTATGCCTGTCCTATGCAGTTCAGATTCCAAATCCAATGACAAAAGGCAGCTGTTTTTTGAGGTCATTGATTCTGCTTCTTGTTTGGGTAGAAGAGCTCTGGGACATGGCTTGAGATGCTCCATTTCCCTAATTACCCCTCTCTTCGGGTACTTTGCAGCCTCCTGCTCATTACTATCAAAAGAGTGCTTTCCAGAGCAAAATCCATAATGTCTCTTTAAAGGACCTAATCAAAACTCGCTAAATTGAGGGGAAAGCTGACATTGACTTCAAAGGACTTGTGGTTGGGTTTCTGGAAAGGAAAGTCATAGCCCTTTCTATTAAGTAACTGATACGATCTTCGTCACTTAAAACTTTCTTTTGTGGGCTGCTTTAAAAGTATTAACATTCCAGATTTATTGGGTGAATGGCAAACTCCATTTTCAGTGCAGAACACAGTGTGTCTTACTAGGGGAGGCGCAAACGGTGTATCGCAGTAGCACTCTACTGCAAACTTGTTTAAATCTCCTGCTATCTTGCATCCCCTTTGCTGCATCCCATACAGGTTATTAATTTGCAGGATAAAGCTCTTGTCCACACTCCCCTTGGAACAACCTCAGCTGGCACGTGGGAGTCTTTACCAGGAAGGAGAGACAGAGACAGTTCGTTGCGTTTATAGGATGTGCTTCTAAGTGACTCCTCCTGTTACCTGGCTTGACCATGACTGGTCCTCATTTGTCACAGGAATCAGTAAGGTAAACTTCACATAAAGGAGGTACTACTAACTCGAGAGTGAAAATTTAAAAGGTCTTTTTTTTTTTTTTTTTTTTTTTCCCCTAAATACCAGTTAACGGCCATTGCCTCTTGTCCTTCCCCTGTGTATCAGTGAGAAGAGTCTGGTTTCATCATCCATACTGCCCCCCCCCAGCCCCCATCATACATTATTACACATCGGTAAGATCCCGTTAAGTCTTCTCTTTTCCAGGATGAACAATCCCAGCTCTCTCAACCTCACCCTGTTATGTCAGATTTTCTAGTGCTTTAATTGCCTTTGTGTCCGTCCCTTTGCTGGACTTGATCTGGTATGCCCACTGTACTGGGGAGTACAGTGCAGGCTGGAGCCAAAGGATCAGCTTGCTGAACCTGCTGGCAAGGTCTTCCTGGCACAGTCCGGGAGACTGTTGGCCTTTTTTGCCATAAGATCACGTTGCAGGCTCGCAGTCAGCTTGGTGTTTGCCACAACCCTTAAGACAGACTTTTTTTTTTTTTTTAATAAGCTGTTTTCCAGCTAGTTGGTCCCCATTGTGTACTGATGCCTGAGGTTATTCCTTCCCAGGTATGGGATTTTGCATTTCTCTTTTTTCTACTTCAGGAGGTTCCTGTTTGTCCATTTCTCCAGCATGATGAAGTCCCCCTGAAGGGCGGCACAACCACATGGTGGAATTGCTCTTTGCAATTTTGTCTCATCTGCAGACTTGCTGAGGGTGCATTCTGCTAATTGTCCAGGCTATAATGAAGATGTTGAACAGTACTGGCCACAATATCACTCCCTAGGGTACACCACTAGTGACTAGCCTCCAGATGAACTTCGTATTGGTAATCACAAGCCTTTGAGATTGATAGTTCAACCAGTTTTCTGTCCACCTCACTGTTTATTCATCTAGCCTCTACTTTTATTCCATGAGAATATTGTAGAGGACAATGCTGAAAGCCCTACTGAAGTCAAGTTAACATCCACTGTTCTTCCCTCATTTGCCAAGTCAATCATCTCATTTTAGAAGACTATCAAGTTGGTCAGGTCTGATTTTTCTTTTATAAATGTACTGACTACTCACAATCACCTTCTTGTCCTTAGTATGTTTAGAAGTAATTCCCAGAATTATTTTCTCCTTGACCTTCCAAGGATCAAGGTGAAATTGGCTGAGCTGTAGTTGCTTTTCTCTTTGAAGATAGGAATCATATTTGCATTTTTTTAGTCTTCAGGAAAATCTCACACTAGCTATGCCCTTCCACAGATAGTCAGGAATGTCCTTGTGATCACATTGACCAGCTCATGCACTCATAAATGCATCCCATCAGGACCAGTGGACTTACGTAAATCCAGTTTGCTTGAATGTTTTCAAGCCTGGTCCTCTCGTACCAAAGGTAAGTCTTACTTATGACTTTCCCAGCGGTCTCTGGAAGCTGAGGTTGCTGAAGGAAAGTCTTACCAGTAACGACTAAGGAGAAGGTGACACCGAGTACCTCAGCATTGTCTCTGTTCTTCATCACCATGTTTCCTGCTCCACTCAGCAGTGGTCTATTTGTCTTGTTCTGTCTTCATAGGATCTTGAACTCCACCAACTAATGGTGACTGCAGCTGGGACTGTCCCAGCCTTCACATCCCTGGCTTAATTCTTCCTTATTCACAAGGTTCCACAGACCATCTCACCTCACTGCCTCCTTAATCACCCATGTCAGAAAGTTATCATCAATGCACTCAAGAGAATTCCTGAATTGCTTTTGCCATGCTGTGTTGCCTTTCCAGTAGATACCAGGATGGTTATCCTATGAAGTACCCCATGAAGACTAGAGCAGGTAAACATGGTGTTTCTTCCAGATGCCTGAAGAAGGCCTCGTCTTCCACTTCTTTATCAGGCAGTCTGTGGCAGACACCAACCACAAGGTTGCCTGTGTTGGTCTGCCTACTAATACTCAGTCATAAGTTTCCAGCTTGGCTCAGCATCTGTCCCAATGCATTCCACTGTTTGCTCATATAAGGGGCAACTTCTTCTCCTTGCTATCCTACCTGTCCTTCACAAGGTGTTTTTCACTTACCCATTGTAGTACTCTGGTTGTGTGAGCCATCCTACTGCATCTCTGTGATGCTGATGAGATTATCACCCCACAACTACAGCAGACCTCTAACTCCTGTTCTTTGTTGCCTGTGCTGCATATGTTATTGTACAGGCACTTCAGAGAGGTATCACAGTCATGCTGATTTACAAAATAAGTATGAGGGCTTCCTCCACGATACTGTTCTGTAGGTGTTCTCTTATTTCTGTGCTTATGCTTGAGGTAGCCCCCCTTCAATCCTGTTTAGTTGATTACAAGGTCTCATCCATATCACATCAGCTGCTTTGCTTATCGTCCTGGTCTGCTAATTCCTCATAAGATTGTGGGTTGTCTCCCTCCCTTGTTGTTCCAGATTGAAAGCACTCCTCACCAGGTTGGCCAGAGGTGCTTTTGTCCCAAAATGTTCCTGCCACCAGCTTAAATGAGATTGGGATACGGGAATTCTTCATATATAATGATGGTATTATGTGCTTAATGAAGTGAAAATACATTGCATGAGCACATTCAAGGACTCTGTTGAGCTGGAAAATTCTTTTAACTTAGTTACTAAAATTTTCCTAGCCATCTCATGTAAATTTCTTATTCTTCTGCCCCCCTCACCTTTTGACAAGAGATGGAGGGAAAAAATGGGGCCTAATTTTGCTTAAATATATGCTTCTATTTTTCACGGAATCATATAATGTCAGTTTGGAAGGCATCTCTGGACTTCAGCTGGTCCAACTCCACCCCTGCTCAAGCATGGCCACCTAGATCGGATTGCCCAGGATCATGTCCAGATGGCTTTAGAATCTGCAAGAGGGAGTCTCCCAAAGAGGGAGACTCTACAGCCTGTCTGAGCAACCTGTTCCATTGCTCAGTCATCCACACAGTAAAGCATTTTTAAGAAATAACTTTTTATTCTTTATTTTGGAAATGAAATGCAAATTTGTTCCCATGACCCAAAACGGCTAAAGATTGCCCAAGTCTTTTAACTGCTGTCTTAAAACTTGCCTTCTGCCTTGGAAACATTCCTGTGCAAAATGGTACCACTTACTATTCCTACTGGAGAACGAGGAAGACCCAGGAAGCTTTCCTGATGTCCTTTTATATTCATTCAAGGAAGAGAAAAGAGAAAGACCTTGAACATCTTCATTCAAGGTCTGTCAACTTCTCATTGCTCGGCCATCCAAACACACAGGGGGATACAGAGAAAGGGGGTGGCCTACAAATTCAGGGGAACTTAAGAACCGATTGCTGTTATGTCTTGATGTCTCTCTGATGCTCTTCTGGAGACATTTTGTCAGACAAGGGCAGCCCTCATACAAGCTATCTGTGCTGCTGTTGGATAGTTCCTGAAACTGCTCTGCCTCTTTCCAGAGAGACCTGAGAAGAATGAATGTCGCATGTAAAACTCCCCGTAACTGCTCTTCAAGTCATCTGTGTGGATTAGGAGATTTTGCCTGTCTGTTTTTCCCTGGCTCTCCAATTTAAAATCAATTCCTCACGTTGATCCAAATAGGACAAAATATGTGGTGCAGATGTACCATCAGAGAACATGTGCTAGGACGGATGGATTTATAGAGCTAATTAACTAAATATAATGCAACGTAGATTACATAATTAAAACAAACAAGTAAGTACTAGTACATAGCTATTGAAATCTAGACCTGATACTAAAGATTTTGTGAATTAACCTCTTTGGTTAATTTGGTGATATTCCTCAGTAAACTTTTCAAACTGATCTTCTGCTGAATAATTCTGGAATAAGTTCTGCAGGGTAGATTTAGGACAAGAATGTCCCTAGGTCAGTCACATACACTGACTATTGTCTTCAGAAGAATTTTCTCTGGGAACAAGAACAACAAAATAATAATAAAAAATAAAAATCTGTGTATCTTCCCTCTTAATTGAACCCTAGAAATTCATGCCTACAAACCAAATGAAAATGGAAACTTTATACATCTTGTCAGCAAATTGCAAGCTATCAGTCACAGCTACAGATGAAAGCTAGCACGACCTACATCTGTCGTGTTGTTACAATGGTGCTGGCATTACAGTTCCATTGTTTAGATTTAGGGTCAAGCCTGCCGAGACCTCTTTTTATTCAGCTCTGAATGTATCCATTTTCATTAAGTTTTTCAAAGCAGTATGAAAGACTCAGCAGGGCAAGATGTGGTGATGTTGAACCTAAGTTAGTCCTGCAGCTATCGAACTGTCTCGTGGTCACAGATGGTCACTGCAATTGTCCACACGTCTACCACTGGAGCTGCTATTGAAAGGGCACAAAACTGCTGGTACAAAGGGGCGCCTTTTCTCCCGCCAGTAAATGAGTCTACTGTTGCTCTGAGCTGGCATTGTTGAAGGTTTTGTGCAGGAGAAGAATAGCTGTCGACAAACCAGTTTCCATGCTGAAAAATGCTACTCTTATTCCTAAACTTAGCGATCTTGCCTTGGGTGAATAACAGTGTCTGACTAATACCAGAGTGGCATTTTGTAAACTATTTTCATTGATTATGTGGATGACGGCTGTACTGGGAGGTCTAATGCTGACAGCAGTAAATGCAGCTTGTTAACGTGCTAAACAAGGCATGCTTCTGTTCTGTAATTCCATTAGAGGCAAATCTCTTTGACTGTACACTGTTAAAAACATCAGGGGCATTATTTGCTCAGTTTCTAAGTTTAATTCTCAAATGTTAAGGTGTCCTTACACAGATTGGAAGAGTTCAGCCAAGTTGTCTCACTGAGTTCTGTAACTTGATTATCAGGTACCACATGCCTTACTCTTCGTGCTATAAAAATATAAGGTTTTAGAGCTAGTGAGTAAATCTTCCAAATCCTCCTTCTTGGCAATGTGAATGTGCGTTTTGTTTCGTCTTTAAAGAGAATCGCTTCTTCAAAGTATTAACTACGGTTCTCCTCCTTTTTTGGGATGGCGAGGTGAAAGCCTCCATACAAATGGCCTGCATGTTTGTTGGCAGCCTGGTGAAGGTTCTGGTAAGATTAAAATAGTTCTTGCTTGAAAGAACAATGAAGAGCAATAAAGCTGATTTCTGTTGTATAGGATCCTTTGTGGCCTGTGACAGATCAGTTTACCGCTGGCAAGGGAACCCTTAAAATTCAAGTGACCACAGCGAAGAAGTGGATGCTTGTTCCTGGACAGGAAATATCAGGCCTCTATGGAGACTTGCTGAATGATTCACCCCACAACATTTAGAATTTGTACTTTAAGATTAGGATATGAGGGTGGTGTGTGTGTTGTTTTTTTATTTTGTTTGTTTGTTTTGTCCTCCTTATCCAACTGAAAGCAGTCTGCTGCTTAGCCTCATGTGCTCCAGTGGGATTTTTCTGCCCCCCTTGCTCCCTCAGGGCCCTCCGTGACTTCTGAATGGCCTGTTGCACCACAAATTTCATAGCTCTCTGAGTACATGAATGTTTGTGTGTCCATTTTGTCCCTTCATCTGCCCCCAGAGTCTGTTGCTACATGAAATGTCTCAGCCAGGCAGGTTTAAGTTAAAAAGAGGCTCTCTCTACATGCAAGAGGTAATGAGCCCGGTAATGTACTTTGGCTTGCAATCACTAGAATTAAATATTTCTGTGCCAAAGATGGAACCGAAAAGGAGGGATGATTTTCCCATAAGATGAAAATAATTTGCAGAGGGAGGGGGTCCGACTGTTCCAAAAAAAAATTTCAACTTTCTTCTGCCTGCATTATTCAGTTAATGGGGGAATCTAAAGAATGAGACTTCTTGCCAGAAGAGATGAATATTGATGATCTTCATGATGCTGAAAGAACCCAGAGGAATTTGACACTGACCTAAAGCCGGGTCACTCAAGCAACTAGTCATTCTTAGTGACTCCAGTCAATGCCCCCTTGCTTCAGTAGTCATGGTTTCTGCTGCCTTGCTTAGGCTGTGCTCTAGTGAGTTTTATTGTTTCCCCTCCTGCCTTACAGTGTACTGCATGCAAATAATCCCTTGACAAACGTAATGTAAATCATTAAAATTTGTCAGTAGTGACTTCCTGGTAGCTGCGTCCTGTTTGGGCAGTGGGGGCAGTTTCTAGACTGGTAGTTTCCTTTCTCACAGCTAGTCTGCATTTATCATGATGTCAGTGTAGCTTATGCTGTATATGACTCAGGCAGAAGCTTTTTCCTCTTGTTTCTAATGTAACAGGTAGACTAAGCAATAGATGTACTTGAGCCAAGCAATACAGACTTCACAATTCAAAACCTTGCACAAAAGTCATCAGCCTCAGCAGGCTGTGGACTGCAGAGCTCTTAGGTCTGGGAGTGGGGAGCTGGGAGTAACACTCAAGTGACTTGAATTAATTGCTCCACTGCTTGGTGGAAATTACCTGGGCAAGCACTGAGAGTGTCATACAGTCACAGTGTGTCATATCACCTACCTGCAGAGAGTGGTCAGACCATAGGCATGGATGCCTCTTGTGTGGAAGGGCTGTTCTGACCCAGTCATTTCAGCATCCTGGGACCCCCACCACCTACGGAAAATTAGGCCGTCAGTGAACCTATCAGGCAGTGGTCGTATTAAATGCCAAGTAATGCTGAAAGAGAATAGCCTTGGGTTTTCCATAGTCACTGATGGAAGAGAAGTACCACCTCAGCCCCCTTTTCAGCTACAATTTGACCCCTCGGATGGAAAGGAATTAAGGTCTCTCTCTGTCAAATGCATTGGAGTGAGTGGGAGGATCCTATAGACATGTCCGTGAGTGTAACCAACACAAGTACTTGTTGAGCCTCATTTTAAGGTGCTGTTTTGTGGCTTGCTTTGCACGTGTCAAACTTCTAAGGATAAGTAAAATCTAAAGGAAAACATTCTGGAGTACAGTATGTTGTTTTGAGAGACTCGTTCCTGGTACACTTAGATCTGTAGGACACATAGACCAGTTTGAGCACGTAGACCTTTCTGTTGCCTAGTTTCAGATATGGCTACTGCTGGATGTAACAACAAATTCAAAAACACTGCTAAAAGATCTAAGGGGTTGAGTGTGGCTTACATGTTGTTTTCTTCTGTTTTTTAGCTTTAGATTACAATTAAAGGAAAATCTATCTGAATAGCTATCCCACAGGAAATAAGGCATTAAATTAAATCTGCTGGCTTCGTAAATTATATTGAGGTTCAAGGTAACATCAACCTCCTGAAAAAAATGGGTTGGCTGAAGCTTTGGGTGCCTGAAGGGCAACCTTCCTTCTTTGTAAGAAAGGACATCAGCTGGAAAGTTGAAGACTACTCTGAACATTAGGGCAAAGCCAATTTGTTGTTATTTGCACTGCAGAACGAACCTCATCTGCATTACCCTGGTGTCATGGGAATGTTCTGCTGATTACCCACTTAGATGTCCGAAGTGATTCTGTGTGCACTTTCTTACTATTTTAGTGCTTTAAAATGTTACTCATTTATCCTTTGCAACTCCTATTTTAGAATATGCTTTCAAAATTGAGTTTGCAATTTGATATACAGCAGACTCCATGGTAACTTTTTTGTAGCTTGTAAAATGGCTTCTGAATGTTTAGCAAACCCAGAACAATATAGGATTTTTATTTTCATTTTTTCCTTTTCTCTCTGTATCGAGGAAGATCATGGAATAGATCCTCCTGGAATTAGTGTTAAGGAACATGCAAGACAAGGAACTGATCTGAGACAGACAGCATGTCTTACCAAAGGCAAATCATGGCTGACTAATCAATCTGGTGGCCTTCTGTGATGGAGTGACTGCATCTGTTGACAAGGGAAGACCAACCGATGTCATCTATCTGGACTTCTGTAAGGCCTTAGACACGGTCCCACACGACATCACATCCTGAGCTCTTGACAGGAGAGATATAGATTTGAAGGGTGGTCTGTTCATTGGATAAGGACTTGGCTGCATCCTGAGAGTTGTGGTCAATGGCTCTATGTCTCGGTAGAGGCTGGTGACAAGTGGTTTTCCTCAGGGGTTTGTCTTGGGACCAGTACTGTTTAATATCTTTATAACTGACATAGACAGTGGGATCAAGTGTACCCTCAGCAAGTTTGCAGATGACACCCAGCTGAGTGGTGCAGTGAATACACCAGAAGGAAGGGATGCCATCCAAAGGGACCTGGACAATCTTGAGAGGGGGGCCCATGTGAACCCAATGAGGTTCAACAAGGACAAGTGCAAGTACAGACTGGGAGAAAAACTCATTGAGAGCAGCCATGTGGAGAAGGACTTGGGGGTTGTGTTGAATGAAAAGCTTGACATGAGCTGGTAGTGTGCGCTTGCAGCCCATTAGGCCAACTACACCCAGGGCTGCATCAACAGAGGAGTGGCCAGCAGGTCGAGGGAGGGGATTGTGCCCTCCGCTCTACCCTTGTGAGGCCTCAACCACATCCAGGTGTTGGGCTCCAAGCATAAGGTTGAGGATCTGTTAGAGCAGGTCCAGAGGAGGGCCATGAAGGTCTAGAGGGCTGGAGCACTTCTGTGAAGACAGACAGAGAGCTGGGGATGTTCAAGCCTGAAGAAGAGAAGACTCCAGTGAGTCTTCATTGCACCTTTTCAGTACTTAAAGGGGGCTTATAAAAAAGATGAAGAGCAATTTTTTACATAGGCAGATAGTGATAAGACAAAGTAGAATGATTTTAAACTAAAAGGGAGGAGATTTAGATTAGATGTTTACTATGAAGGTGGTGAGGCCCTGGCACAGGCTGCCCAGAGCAGCTGTGGATGCCCCATCCCTGGAGGTGTTCAAGGCCAGGCTGGATGGGGCTTTGGGCAACCTGGTCTGGTGGGAGGTGTCCCTGCCCATGGCAGGGGGTTGGAGGTGGGTGGTCTTTAACCCAAGCCATTCTATGACTGAGTTAAAACATTTATCAGTCTTTGTTTATGCTGATTATTGCCATCATAATTGCCTTCAAGACACCTTTTTCCAGTGACCTTTCTTACATTCTTTTCTTTGGAAGAAAAGGGAGAGATTCTACTCAAAGTAATTGTGTTTGCCCAGACCGTTTCTATACTGTCTAGGAGCCTGAGAGATGCTTCGGCATTCCAGCTTGGCAGGGGGAACACAAGATCCTTGAATTCATCAGCCTGGGGTTGTCACTAGAAGAGAGCTTTCAGTGTCTGAGGACTCCTGAGAGTTTTGAACAACAACTAAGAAAGTCCACAGTCAGAAAAATAGGAAGACAAAACTGTTGACGTGTGTGTATATATATATATATACATATATATATGTATCTCATAGATATATATCTATATGTATCGCTTCTGGAAAATGTTTGTACAGTTGTTTGACTCAAATGGGATTAAAATACAGTGCAGTCAGGGTGCTGCCTGTTGCTGTATGTCTCAACCTACAATTTATTTTAACTGCTGGGACCATTTTTCACTGCTCTTTTGTGTTCATTCAGTGTGCATCCTGTGTCTCAAAGATAGCTGTTGCTATCTTCTTGCCTGAGGAATGCTGGCAGATCCTCACCTCAGAGCTCTTCCACCTAAATTCTTCATCAAATAGTCTGCACTGTGAGACGAAGCGTGCTGCCTCTGCATCTGTCCCTGCCAAGAACAGTGAATGGATTTGTTTGTCTTTCTGCAGGGGCTGAGCCTTGCCTGCTGCCTGTCTGGTGGCAGTGGAGGGGGGGTGTTAAGCGTTTAAGTTTTAAAGGTCTGCCTGTGTTTTGGGGGTGTTTGGTGTGTGTTACCAGTTAGTTCTGACTGACAAACTGCTTCTGCTTTTAAGCTCATTTCACTCCATCCCTTTACTTCCTTTCAGAAATAGGGAACAAATAAATACAAGTATTTCATGTACTGCATTTATTATCAAGGCAAACCTTTTAAAGCATTCTCCAGAGGGAAATTAGCAATACCTTATTCGTCAGAGTACGTGATGATATTCTCACCGGGTTGGATTGTTGTCATTTGGTTGCTTTGCACACTGGTACAAAGAATGCAGAAAATTGGTTGCATGATTTCTAAGCAACTGTTTTGTATCAGGAAGAACTGGAATTTACTTTTACTCTTTAAGCATATGATTCCTTCATCAGTTGCTTATTAAGTTCAAGACTATTTACAATCAGAACTTTAAAGAACAAGCAACTTCCAATAATACCTCGAAATGGGTTCCAGCAGGGGCTAGAATTGGGCCTCATACTTCCTGAAGTGGTAGCCAAAACTCCGTGCTTGTAACTTCGTCTTTCATCACCTTGTCTCAAGAAAGACCTCATTTCTTTCTACACCTTGCTGTGTGGTACTGGCTGTTTGAAGGTAGCTTAAATGTTGATTTTTTTTGTTTGTTTGGTGGAGACTAACCTTAAAGCTAACTGAGTGCATTTTTAAAGAAATATTTTTGGAAAGCGTGTGTTACAAAGCTCTCAAAATAAAAAAGCACAAAGGAACTTCTAACTGCTGGAGCTGAATATGCTTGAAGTTTATGAAAAGAGGTATTCAGGGACAGGGTGCAGTGTTGTGTCTTGCATCCTCAACACAGCTGCTTAGCAGCGATAAGGAAGCAATGCTCTATTCATGCTGACCTTGTTTCCAAAGAAGCCTTGTCCTATGAACTACTGAAAATAAGGAAGAATTTCCTGTGACATGCTGCTAATGCTGGCTTTTAAAGGGGAGCAGAATGAAACCTCTGAGCACGACACATACTGTATCTAACCACACAGGATTTCCTGTGCTGGAATGGGAGCTCAGTGGAAGCCACGTTTTTCTCTTCCTCTTAATTCATTCAGAAAAATAGAGGTCAGCGTCACAAATTGATATGGCTGTAGTCACTGTTAAAAGCTTAAATCAGCAATTGCTAATGGATGTATTGTGATGCCAAAAGCACTGCAAGACAAAATTGTTTCCCTTTAATACAATAAGACTGTATGCCCCCGATTACATTTTTAAACTCTTTGGAGCGAAGAGTTGTAGAGTGAACTCCCAAAGATTAAGAGTTAGTATCTTACAGTAATTAAAAGTTCTACCTCACTGAAGTTGAGAAAAATAATTCATATGTTGCATTAGACTTCAGTGTCTTTTGGTATTATACTGTTCTCCCTAATCTGAATGAATTAAAGTATTGATGAACTATGTGAAAGACACAGAAGAAGCCTTGAATTTTGACTCTGAAAATATTGTTGAAGTTGTAGAGGATTAAAAATATTTATTTTCCCTTAAATTAAACTTCATAATACTTCAATTAAATAAAATCTCTGATTTTTTTCCCCCCCCCGTCTATGCTGATTTGCAACGTTATGTTCCTGGTGGTGTTTCACTGGGTTTGACCAGTAAAACCAGAGCTTCCTGCCTTAACCGCTATGGAGGTTGGGGTTACGCAGCTGCGATAGAGTGCATATCTTTTCAATCTCATTTAAAAAAGATTACCTTGTTTGCAGTAAATTGTCAGAGAGTGGGCTAACAGCCTGTGCTTTTTATGCAAGTCCTACCTGTAGGAATAAAATAGAATTGAATATCCCAAGTTGAAAGGGAACCTCAAGGGTCACCGAGTCCAACTCCTGGCTCCACACAGGACCACCTAAATTAAATCTGTCTGAGAGCATTGTCCAAATGCTTCTTGAACTCTGACAGGCTTCGTGCCATGGCCATTCCCCTGTGGAGCCTTTTCCAGTGCCTGACCACTCTCTCAAGGGACTTTGAACCTCCCCTTTCACAGCTCCGTGCTGTTCCCTTAGGTCCTGTCGCTGTCCCCAGAGCGCAGAGCTCAACGCCTGCCCCTCCGCTCCCCTCGTGAGGGAGCTGCAGGCCGCCATGAGGCCTCCCCTCAGCCTGCTCTGCTCTGGGCTGAACAAACCAAGGGACCTCAGCTGCTCCTCGCATGCCTTAACCTCTAGACCTTCTTTATAGCACTCCTTTGGATGCTTTCTAATAATTTTATGTCCTTATATTGTGGCACCCAAACTTCACATGGTACTGGAAGTAAGGCCACACCAGAGCAGAGCGGGACAATCCCTTCCCTCGCCGGCTGGCAGTGCTGGGCCTGATGCACCCCAGGGTTTGGTTGGCCCTCCTGGCTGCCAGGGCACGCTGCTGTCAACCAGAACTCCCACACCCCTTTCTGTGGGGCTACCCTCTTGTCCCCCATTCTAATGGCAAATGACCTGCATTTGCTATGCTATGTAGTGGGAACATGCAAGCTCACTTTGCCCCAGAGCTGATGAAACAGCATCCTGACTGTCTTGTTATGATGGTCAAGCTGTTCTATAAATTCTAGAGTTTTCCTAGTACTTGACTTGGGTTAGATGCTTTTAATTCAGTAACAGATTTTTATTCTTCCGTAGTCCAAATTATGGTCTGGTGTTATCCTGGGACATTGGTAAGAGTGTGCTTACCAGCTCTAGTTGGTTGTATGTGCTCTGTGCAGGTCTTCTCCCCAGATATGGCATTCACATGGAGAGGGATTGGTTCATGTATAGTTTTCACTTTTACTCAAGTTATGTGATTTTTTTATTACTTTTATGCCATCTGGATTTGATTGGGATGGTGATTTTTGGGGGGATCTAGGAAGTAAAAATTTTGTGACACCTGTACTGGTTCTACTTTTCTGTAGTAATTCTGAGATGTCTATCATTAGGGGCTGTTTCTGAAAGGGGAATAAGTCATCTTATGGCACACCTACAGTGCTTCTGCTTGGTAGAGTCTCTGTACTTCTTCATTTTCTTCCAAAGTATTCATAGCTTGGTCCTGCAGTTCTTCAGTGTCATTAAAGCCGATGAATGGTATACTCAAAAGCCCTATGTGCATGAACTCGACCTGCTTTTTAGCACAATCCCACTTGACATGTTTTCATGTTATGCGTGCCAACCTAGCGCATCAGCTGTTCCTATACTATGTCTCTGCATTTTGATCTTTATTGAAGTCAGGACTTCTGTTTGTAAGTTACTGAAGGGAGACTTGTATCTTGTATGTCTCATTTAATCAGTTAAATAATTTAATCTCAAAGCAAAATCATAAGAGGCAAGCTATTAAGGAATTCTTGTGTATGTATTACATGAGGACTTCCTTCTGTGCCACTTTACATATATTTTGGTTGTGTATTTATCTTGAAAGAACAGAACAGTACCCTGGAGCCACTACAGACAGATGGGTATGTAAACAGTTTGCAGAAGTAAATAGAACTTGTAGATCAGAACATTTCCACTCAATTGGACAATCTGTTAAATAAGGAAGAATTTAAAGGCACTTCTAAACTAAATGTAGGGTTTCTCTCTCTCTCTTTCTATCTTCCTCTCTTCCCTCAGCTTCTTCCTAGATAACTGTTTGAACAAACATTGTACTTATTGCTGGAATTGGATAGTTAAAGAGGGAATTTGATCTCTTTTGTTTTTTTTTTCATCTTGAGTTCAACACGAGTTGTATAACTAAAAAAATACATATTACTCAGAACTCAAGGTATCCGTTTTTTAAAGTGACAACAACTTGAAAATATATATCATGCAGCACATTTGAAAAACGAGGTAATGATATCTCATATTTTTACCTAAAAGGACGTACTGTTCACTGTTGATTTTACCATCCTACTGCATGTTGCAGTCTGGGCAGTGGTAGTAGCATATACTGCTCAGTCTGAGCAAGGCTGTCAGTGCCGTTGGCCTAGAAGGAAGAGTCTGGCAACTCATGGTAAATCCTACAAGTACTTCAGTGAGAAGTTTTCTCAGATCTTCCAAGGGTCTTACTAGCTTTGGCATTGTTTCCAGTCTCCCTGTTTCTTTGGTCCCCTAAGGCCCCACATTAATATTTATCAAATTAGTTTCCTCTTCTGAACAATATTTACAAATTTGCACAGCAGATCCAAAACTAAAAATCCACTGTATATGGGTCTGCTATTTACTGTTTATCTCACTTTATAATTTACTTTACTTTCCAGTTACTTGTTATAACACAGCTGAATTCTAGTAATGGGTTTTGCCTGGTCTATAGGAAAGTGCCTAGTGCATTTATGCTACATTTTTGGATGTTCACATTTAACTGAAGCTTAGCTGTGCTAAGAGGGCACACATAGCCCACTTTTAAACGTATTGCTCCTGGTCTTCTGCTTGACAATTCTTATGAAATTCTGCAAGCAATGGGAGGCATCGCCTGGCATTTTCTTATATGAATTATAATTTGGCTTTAGTGAAGTCTTGAAGCTATGTACCAAGTTAGTGTGGTAATTGTGCTCTGTACATGTCTTTAAGGACAAAAAAATTGCTTTAAAGTCACGATTTGCTATTAGCAACAACCAGATAAGGTACCGGATTTGCTAAAAAATAAAAGGAAGGTATATGAAACTACACTGTGTGCGCAAGCATGTATATGTCTCTTGGCTTAGAGGTAAATTCTTCTAATGTATTTCTTACTGCGTGCACTAAATTTGTGTAAGTCATCAATGCTCACTACTCTGGTTGTAGGCCTTTCTTTCAGTGCTGCTTAATGAATGAATTACAAAGAACAGCTTTGCATCTGCAGGTTATGAATGAAATATTGGATTGCCTATTAACATGATGGCCTTCCTGTGCGGCATTTTGATTGCTCAGAGACACAAACCACGCTTCCTCTTGATATCTAATTTGAATGCACACATACTTATACATATAGGGTGAGAATGGCATTTTACATTCATGTGATTGTCTTCTGCTATGTTTGCGGTAAGCCAGAAAACCAGTTAAAAAAAGTGTAGTGTACTTGAGAACTGTACTCTAACCTTGCTCTATCAGCGCCTTCCTGATCCTCTTTGCATGAGTGAGTGCTGAAGGCTGCATGCCTGTAGGCTGTGCAGGGGAAGGTGGGATGTCTGCTGACCTTTTGGGGTATCAGAATGCTGGGTGGTAATACTTAATGCCTGCTGAGAAGACACTGAAGGGCAGATAGAGAAGGAAATTCCAGCTCACCTTTCTGTGTATTTTTCCCCCTCTTGTTGGAAGGAAAGCTTTTGGTGGAAGCCCAAGAAGCCAACCTGACTGTGACTTGTCTGCTTGCTTGTTAAGCATTTTATCACTCTTGCCCATCTGGGAAAGGTACACCAACACAGTTGTCTGCAAGGGAAAGAATTATTTATCAATAGGACTGGGAAGTAGAATGTAGGTATTTTAAATTTCATTTTAAGGCCTTTTAGTTTGAAAATATAAAATCATTACTCTTACTTTCTAGTGGCAATAATTGTGTGCTCCCTGTAAACAGAAAGTCATCAATAAACATCAAGTGGTCTACTAGCAACTGCATTTGTGTCTTGTTGGGGGTACTTTTATATGATAAATGGAAGATAAGAGGATATCCTGTAACTGTCTTATGAAGATTAGTAAGGGCCTATTGCCAGGATTAAAACTGGATAATATATGGTAGAATTAATGTATGAGGTGTGGAAAAGGGAATCTTTTTCTGCATACACCATAATCTGTGTGTCAAACATACTCAGATTTGGAAAAATTATACTGCCAAATGGGAGGTTTTTGATGCAGAAACACCTGTTAAGTGTTTTAGCACTACATTGGGTGAATACTTCCTGTTTTCTCTCTATTTTCATTGAGTTTTTATTGCTAATGTCAATGAAAACAACAACAACAACAACAACAAGAAAACAAATCTGCCTAGACAGCCACTATGTTTGGTTTGTTTAAGCAAGCCAGGATCATTTCCTTTTACCAGTTTCCAGTTTTGCCACTGGATGCCCCATCAAATTCTGTCTTGCAAAGTGCAAGGTCCTCCCCCAACACAGACTCTGATAAGCAGCAGGTGCAGCTGGTCACAGATGCTTCCAGCTTTGGCAGCCTGGCCAGATCGATTATGGTATTCCTCAGCCATGACAAGAAGTGTAGTGTTCCCTGTGCCTCTTCAGAGAGCTGATGCCTATCAGATGCCAAAACTTCTTTGGCAGGCTGGAGTCACAAAATACAGATGGGCTCCGTAGTGGAAAGAAAGCTGTCATACACATTCAGGGCATGATATGTGTGAAAGAGACCCTCATTTGGGCACATGGTAACGACAAGTAACTTCCAGTTGTATGACCAATTGCACTTACTGCCATGACTGTTGTGTGTCTGGATGCAGGAATGCCGACGTGCTGTCGAGCTTAGCGTTTGTTTCTCCAGAAGACCTTCCCTAGTGAAGAATATCTAGAGCTGATGCTACTCAGGGCAAGAAGTTGGAGGTGTCCTGGAAAAAAGTAAACTATTGTTACCCAGGATTCATTTTCATTCCTAACCCATTGTTGCTACATCAATTAGAAAGCTACAGGAACTTTTAGGAAACTTTGTCAAACTGAAGTCACAGAAGCTATTTCAATATCACACTGAGTTACTTTTCATATTTTGACCTATAGCAAGCCTTTAATGTTTTGTAGTCTTGAATACTTTCTACCTGCCCTTCAGGCTCTCGTTTAGTTTCTCATTTTTAAAATGAGACACCTATTGCAGTCTCTGTGGGCAAAGAAAATCAGGAGTAAAGGGACAGGGAGAATCATAAACAAAAGTGAAACAGCTTTGTGGTAGAAACTTGAATAGATCAGAGGGATGAAGAGGACTTCCTAAACTTTTAATTTTACCTGAGCTGTTGATAGTAACATATCATTGCATATTATTATTTTTCATGTGTTAAAGATGGGGTGGAAAGTGTATTCTCTTTTTTTACAGAGGACTATGAAACAATAACAACACTCTTTGCTTTTGGCTTTGCTTTGTGAATCTAATCATAGGAGATAAATATTGTGTTCTTGGCACTTGAGAAGCATCTGGTCTTGGTAAACTATTTATTCTGCACATTACAATAGTTCATGAAAGTTCTCCAAGTTTTCTGTGTGTTTTCAGTTCAAAAGCACAATTAGTGCCTAATCAAAGATGTAGCAGAGCTGGGCATGGTTAATGTTGCCTCCATCTGAACAGATTCAGTCTCATAGTTACCTTCCCTGATGAGAATGCCCTCTTCATCAAAAAAAAAAAAAAAAAAAAAAAAGTTTTGAGATGAGAGCTTCCTCCTGCCTTCCCTTTGGCAGCCTTTGCCTTTCCATGAAGACCTGTGTTAATCATTAGATGGCGGAGTGCATAAGCAATAGGAAGGAAGAATGAACTGTCACTTCTTAGTGGGAATTTTCTTACAAGAATCATACTGATAAAAAGAGACCTTACCTGTTTTCATTTGCTGAAGACTAGGAGTGATCACTACACTGTGGCCATTGGTTGTTGTTGTTGTTGTTGTTTTCCTTTATTTATTTTTTTCCCCAATGAATTTCTGAACCCGTGCAGCATCAAGTGAGGTTTCTCAGGATAGTCCGTCTCTTGATTTTTGGGACACCTAGTGTCTCATTTCTTTCAGACAGAAGTTCACCCTAGACTGTGTCATACTTGGTGACCACTCCCCCCAGCAGTCTTCTGAATAACTGAAAGTCTGCATCCTGGCGTTTGGAAGCAGTAGAACTGTATTTGCATGATTATGCGTTAGAGCAAATAGCTCTTGCTTCTCTATTCAGTTCTCTCCCAGCCTAAAGACTTGAAAAAATTAGATGAGTGCATGTGAAGGTGCACTTTAGGATATGTCTCTTCTGGGGTAAAAAGTATTAAAAAAAATCTGGGAAGTAAAGGTAGAAGTGTTATTAGTTTGTATCAGGGGACAAACTGCAAAGGTTGCTTCCAACTAAGAGCCTCATTTAAACAGAGCACGTAAAAATAGATAATAAAACCAAGACCAAATTTATAAGTGTTTCTTTACAAATGTCAAAACCATGCAAGCTAATACTGATGTATTGGAGTGTCTGAATATTAATTAGCATACTTTTAATTAGTTAGGATATTTCCTTGTGAAATATCGGTCTTTATGTCAGAATAAGAGTAGGTTATGCCATTAAGATAATGGCTTTGTGCTTGAATAAAGTGAAACTGGGTAGCATTAATAAGCCAGAGGTATCAACAAGTGACTCAGTCCTTATCGATAGAAATTCAGTATATGCATAGAAATGATCCTGGGAATCATCAGTTTCACAGGGTGGTGTTAATGATGTTGAACATAAAAAGAAATGAGGATTGCTACCATGGTAGAGAATAATAATGACCAGAGACTCCAGTGTCTTCCGTACACACAAGGGAGAAGTCACAAAAGGGAAGGCGTGGAAATAGTGGTCAAGTACAGGTGAGTTTCTTGGAGAATGCACAAGAAAAATTCTGACACTGTCCTGGGGCTTCATTCACAGTATCTCTGCTGAAGAATTGTTATAGTCAATGTAGTGTTTTTTTACATTGAATTCAGTTTTCTCATTAAAAATGAAAAAGCCTCAAAAAAAAATAAACAAACAAACAAAACAAACAAACAAAAAAACTATACTCCTATACTTCCCATTCTAATGCTTTAGAACGGAAGTAGATAAAAATGAGGAAACAATCAAAGGCATATTAAAAGGAGCAGCTGAGCAGCTGAAGGGGTAAAATACGTAATAGACTATGAATTAAACCATGGATCAAACTACTAAATCATGGCTCTGGTTTATTGTGGTGGCTTTAAGTGTTCAAAGCGTGCTACATATCGGAAAGAGGCTGCTATATAAATCCATGGCGCAGAACATCTTGAATGCTGTAAACCATTGTGGTCGCTCTGTCTCAGGGTAGTGTAACTAAAAGAGTACAGAAGACAAGCAGAAGCATGCCGGCTCTTTGGTGCGAAGATCATTCCAGACAGCCTGGAAAGAAATGACTGAGGAGGGAGAGGGAAGTTGTGTGCAGCCGAAGCTGGCAAAATAATGAATGTCATGGAGCAGATGACTAGGAATGACTGAAGTGGTGAAGCACTGGGGTGTGTTTTCCCTGGAAATTGTGAGGACAAAGCATGCATACGTTTAGGAAGGAATTAGACCAATTATTATCCTTTGCTGGAAGTGTTCTGCATGCAACATGGTGATCTCTAGCTTGGGAGAGATATAATGAATGCAACAGTGTGATTCAGTGACCATTGACCTTGTCATATTAAAAATGTTTGACAGAGCTTTTAATCAAGCTTGGTGGATGTCAAATAGTCATAGTTAACGATCACCACTTTTATTGAACTCGTGATATTCTCTAAGGGAGGTCTAGATGTCTTCCTGATCCAAGTAAATTTGGGGCACAACATTATCAGGTGTTTTTGAGAATGATTATTCTTGTTTCTAAGTAAGTTTAGCATATGAGTTTTGTTCATTTGAACAATTCTTAATTGTCCTGGGGACTGTCTCGAAGGAATAAAGGAATAATGCAGTCCAGTTAACTTTTCTTTAACCATAACATTGTAGCAAAAGTATTTATTGAAAATCAGGTATACGTGAATAAGAATATGTAAATTCACATTGCTCGTGAACATGCAGGTTATCTTTCCAGTACCTCTATAGAATCATGGGGTAATTCAAGTTGGGAGGCACCTCTGGAGGACATCTAGTCTAACCTGCTCAAAGCATCCCATTTGATCAGGTTGCCCAGGGCTATTTCCACTTGACTTTTGCATCTTTCTAAGGCTGGCGATTTCACAGCCTCTCAAGGAAAACGATTTCCACGTTTGATCGTGGAGAAAAGTTTTTCCTTACAACTAATCAGAATTTCCTGTCTCGCCACTCGTGTCTCTACTGCCTCTCATCTTGTCACTGAGCACTTCTGGGAACAGTGTGGTCTCTCTTTTCTGTGCCTTCCTGCTAAGTAGTTGAGGACAGCATTGATATCTCCCTTTGTATTTTGGACAGTCATTAAAAGTGGAAAAAAAAAAAAAAGTAAGTTGCTGTTTCGTTTTCATGTGGGAGTTGTAATATGGATGTCTTTTGCCTCAAAAGTCCTCTATTAGCCGAGTTTTCTAATTATAGGATTTCTTCCCTTCCTTTTTAAGGGAGTGTAGGAGTGTAGTCCAGCTGAACTTGGCAATTAAATGGTAGTGGAAAGTATAAAACGCTTGAATTACATCTCTCTTAGAATTACAGATCCATTTTGAATCCAGATCCAGCTTAAAGTGTTTTGTTCTTTCGGGCTTTCTTCCAACAAAATATAAAAATCGTGTGTGTGTAAAACAATCTTTTGAAGGAAAATCAAGAGCTTTGCCATTTGATATAAAATTTGGTTTTGCCAGAAAGCTTTTAAGCAGATGTTTAACACATCTGGATGTATTTCTGCTGCTACCAGAGGAATTGTACCCTAGTGTTTTCTGAAAATGATGTCCTCAATCATGTTTTCCAAGCCCTCTGAAAGTCCCTTTTTAGTGTATTCCTATTTTTAGTGTCTGTTTCTGATGTTGTAGGATATAGTAAAGATTTAAAACTTAACACTAGATGTTTTCTGCTAATTGCATCTTAAGAAATTGTGATAATATGATGTACAATCTTCTCACTTTTTCAGGGCTCTGTGTTTATTGTGTCTTCAGGAAGAGCTGATTGTTTCACTTCATTTATTTAAATCACTTATGCTTCTGATAGGACTTGCAAAGTTTCTCAGGAAATTAAAAAACAGGATAAGACCCCATTTTGATTTGGTTGGAATTGTTGCCTCATTGTAATAACCAATTTTACTTTCCTACCAGAGCAAGAAGCAGAAAAGTAGTGCACAGGTAAATTCTGATTTTCCTTTGTGGACTTTTCAGATATTAAATACGACAAAACAAAACAAAAAGGCAGAAGGAGGTGCTAGACTTTGCTATGATGTTTGGTTCCAACATCTATTCAAATAGTTTTAACTGCTCAAAACACACCATGCATAAGCAGACACGCTGTAGTGCCTAAGGCATTTTGGTAGGTGTGTATCAACACCAGGACCTACTGCACTGCTAATATGGAGCACACGTTAGATGAAATGGTTGTACCTGCTAAGGTTTATGAAGAAACATCTGTTGGCCGGAGGTTTATATGGTTTAAAATATACAATGTATTAGTATTTTCAAATTAACAGAAAGAGAAGAGAATCAAATATGAGGCCTTACTGTTGCCTTTCAAACAGTGGAACTCAATGTGTTCAGATGCATATGACAATAAGTCTTAGGCCCTGATATTTGAAGTTGAAGAGTGTAGCCCATGGCTTTAATTTAGTTTGCATCACACTGTGATGTGTGTGAGCCTTTTAAAAAGATGAGCCTTCACCTGGAGCCAGGTGAAGTCCCAGCTGCTTGCTTCCCAAGCTCATTCCTTGGAGGGTAAGTTTTGGACCTGTCTTCTTGTCTTGGAAGGCCGTACAATGGTTCCGTGTGGCAGGCAAAGGCAAACCCTGTCCATTGCTCAGACCTAGATTCCCAAGGGAATAAAAATGATCAAGAAGAATTTTCCAGCTTGTTTTATAGAGGTAACAGCACTGATAAAAGTTAATACCGCTAAGATTAGAAGGACTGTGTTAAGACTGAAAATGTCTTTGTCAGTGTTTCTCATGACATACGCTGAAAGTGCTCGTAGCAACTATCACCAGGGAGACCAGTGAAATCCTGAAAAATTCCGAGGTCAGACAAGAGCACCAAGAGACATTCCGTCTCGATTAACAGGTCTGGGGACCTAACAGTCACTTTCCCCCCACGTTTCAATGTTTTTTTTAAATGGCTGAACTACGCTGTAGCTTTGAAGGGCTGCGGGGAAGGCAAGGAAGATGGAATTGCTTTAGAATAAGTTAATTTCTTATTGCACAAAAAATAAGTTAAAACAGACACAGTATTATGTAAGGCTAGAGTGAGTCTGGCATCGTAATGATATCAAACCTCAGAGTAAGCTGCCAGGCTAACTGGCTGTGAAAAATAGTTGTGATAGACACATGTACTGCGTAGTAGGCACGAGTCCACAGTCTTAACAGCTCACAGCTTCTTTACTTGCTTAATGTATTAATGGCCACCTCATGAAGGTGCTGCCTGTTGTTGTTGTTGTTGTTGTTTGGAATTTAATATGGAATTTTTAGGTAACATCTGCATCTTGACAAATTTCTGTTTTGGGCACCATGAAGCATAGCTGGTAGATGCAAAGCTTGGTGATACGCCAAAGGATGTGTTGGTTGTGTTTGTTTTATTCTTAGCTTGTAAATTGGGAGGAAATATTTCACAATGTTCCTGCTAATATTAAGTGAAAAAGCGTATGGGAAATTCAGTAGGTATAGTAGGCAAATTCTGGGGCAATTTTTTCATGACTTGCCAAAGGGTGACTGCTGAATACAAATGCCCCGTTTCTCTGGAAACACTTAAATAGGGGGTATGACATCTCTAGTGGCAGTCCTGTTGCTTTTATTTTTTTACTCTCTTATTCAAAGAGAGAACCTTTGCATCTGCTTCTTCATACCTCTTAGTTGCCTCCTTTCTTTCAGGTTTATCCTGCTGTGTCCAGGACTTCACTCTGTAGCATTACAATAGGTCTTAATGTACATGGTTGGCTTGAGATGTATCTGCAGCTTCTGCCAGTGCTTTACTTTGGTTATGAGAAATGTGCATTGATGGAGGTCACACTCTGCCTTCTTCTCACACCAGTCACCACCACCCTCCAGTTTTCTGACATATCTTCTGGGTTGTGGCGTTGCTTTTTAAATGGAGAGCAATAAATAGGCCATGTGGGATAAGAAGTGGGGATAGCTGTTTTCTGCTATCGACTACCTTACGCATGACAACACTTTTTAATTTGCGTGGATAAACAGAAAGGCCGCGGCACAGCCAGCAGCTCATTCTTATGTAACGTTTGCAAAGGATGCTCTTTGGGCTGCGGCCTCGATGGCTAGGTCGGGTTGGTATTGATGAAACCACCCATCATGGAAAGACACAGCAGTGTCTGTGTTGTAGCTGGCTTTGCTGCTTTGGGGCTGGTGAGCTCTGCATACCACAAGCGGGCAGAGGTCACTGGGGTTTGCTCTGGGGCAGGGAGGTCTTTGAATACTGAAGTAAATCAGTTCTTACATAGTGACAGCTATTTTTGAGTTTCTTCAAGGTGACCTATTCATTTAGAGCAGCCTTGAGGAGAAAGACTTGGGAGCGTTGGTTGATGAAAAGCTCAGCATGAGCTGGCAATGTGCACTTGCAGCCCAGAAAGCCAACCGTGATCTGGGCTGCACCAAAAGCAGCGTGGCCAGCAGGGCGAGGGAGGGGATTGTCTCCCTCTGCTCTGCTCTCATGGAGCACCCCACCTGGGGAGCTGTGTTCAGCTCAGGGGCCTCCAGCACAAAGATGACATGGACCTGTTACATGAGTCCAGAGGAAGGCCACAAGGATGCTCAGAGGGCTGGAGCACCTCTCCTATAGGGACAGGCTTAGGGAGCTGGGGTTGTTCAGCCTGGAGAAGAGAAGGCTCCGGGGAGACCTTACAGTGGCCTGACAGTGCCTAAAGGGGGCCTGCAGGAAAGCTGGGGAGGGACTCATTGTCAGGGAGTGGAGTGATAGGACAAGGAGTAATGGCTTTAAACTAAAAGAGGATAGGTTTAGATTAGATATAAGGAGGAAAGTTCACTCAGAGCATGGTGAGGCACTAGCACTAGTCACTAGGTTGCCCAGAGAAGCTGTGGATGCCCCATCCCTGGAGGTGCTCAAGACTAGGCTGGACAGGGCAACCTGGTCTGGTGGGAGGTGTCCCTGCCCATGGCAGGGGGTTGGAGCTGGATGGTCTTTAAGGTCCCTTCCAACCCAAACCATTCTGTGAGTCTGTGATTCTGTTCACCTGTTAGCAAGCTGTGAGATTGTAGGCTGTTTTTGAATGTTGATTGTTCATAGAACCATAGAGTCATTCAGCTTGGAAAAGGCCTCTAAGATCACCTAGTCCAGCCGTTAATGGTGTCTGCTGCTTGATGTCTGCTGCTGCCTTCCTGGTCCCCCCACGTATGCCCAGAAGAGCTGACAGGTGTTTCACGGGGGAAGATCTGTGCAGGAGAAGGTGACTGCCCACACTCTGCTCCTGGAGGGCTGGAAGAGATTTGCCTTGCCTGGGATGATCGCTGTGATGAGAATAAAACAACAAAGGAAAGCAGAATGCCTTCTTATAAAATGGACCAGATCAGTTTTATCATTTGCCCCATGTCAGGATTACATGTAATGCTAAAGAGAAAGAAATACCCGTTTACACCCGGCAGTGTCTATAGTTGCAAAGAAAATTACTGATACAGCTTTCATCTTTGACAGTATACAAAAAACTCAGGATAGTTCAGAGATGTCATTGTTTACAGGGCTTGTCTTAGTTCTGACTTGGCAAACTATTTCCAATGTTTTAATTTCTGCCTTGAAACTCATAATTTATAGGCTTTCATGTGGTACTGGCACTGTCCTTGTTGGGTTATGTGACATCCCTAGCTGCCTGTGTGCTAATCTTATTTTCGGCTTAGAACAAGGCTTTTATACCGAAACTTTTCACGCAAGTTAATGATGCTCTTGCATACACACCACCTTCATTCAAGTTTAATTAATTAATTTGACCTTAAATTTTGATTTATGCAAAACATAAGAAAAAAAAAAAAAAACATTTTCAATATCTTTTAAATGATGTGGCAGGGCTTTGGGGTTTGGATGAGAGGACTGTTTGCTTCATTTGACTTGGATATTCACAGTAGAATTGCAAAACACAAGAGTAGGAAATACTGTTTTATGCAACACCTGTAAATACCTTTGTCTTCAATTAGTGGTATCCCTGCTCATTTTAAGCATATAAATATAATTGCATATGCTGAGAAATACATCCTGTGCCATTTCATATTTTAGCTTCATAACAAAATGCTTGCAGAAAACATGCTGAGTTGCATAAGAATATAGTGTTTGCACATAAGAATAGGAGGAAATACCTGTGACTTAAGAGACTTTTTTTTATTTTTCTAATTGTGGTGGTGGAACTTGTTCTGTGAGATGACAGACTTCTCACAGAACATAGGAAAATAAATCTTTCATTTCAGTAATGTGCTTGTAAGCCATCCGTTTTTTTTTTGTTGTTTGTTTGTTTTGTTTTGTTTTTCTTTTTGCCAGGGTTATAAGATTCAGTGAGTTTCAAGATGGAAAGAGCTGGTTTGGTTCGTTCACTTTGCCTTTTAGGTATTTGATTCTTAACTGCCTTGATTCTTGTGAGGGAAAACAAAGTAATTCCGAATTGAAAAAGGAGTGGACTGGCAGTGTCACCCTACCGAGTCATTTATAAACATTATAAATTAATTACAGAATCACAGAATCACAGAATAGTCTAGGTTGGAAGAGACCTCCAAGATCACCGAGTCCAACCTCTAACCTAACACTAACAAATCTTCCACTAAACCATATCCCTAAGCTCTACATCTAAACGTCTTTTAAAGACCTCCAGGGATGGTGACTCAACCACTTCCCTGGGCAGCCTATTCCAGTGACTAACAACCCTTTCAGTAAAGAACTTTTTCCTAATATCCAACCTAAACTTCCCCTTGCGCAACTTTAGCCCATTCCCCCTCGTCCTGTCACCAGGCACGTGGGAGAACAGACCAACCCCCACCTCGCTACAGCCTCCCTTCAGGTACCCGTAGAGTGCAATAAGGTCGCCCCTGAGCCTCCTCTTCTCCAGGCTAAACAGTCCCAGCTCCCTCAGCCGCTCCTCGTAAGCCTTGTTCTCCAGACCCTTCACCAGCTTCATAGCCCTTCTCTGGGCTCGCTCGAGCACCTCCATGTCCTTCTTGTAGCAAGGAGCCCAAAAGTGAACACAGTACTTGAGGTGTGGCCTCACCAGAGCCGAGTACAGGGGGACAATCACTTCCCTGGACCTGCTGGCCACAGTTTCTTATACAGGCCAGGACGCTGCTGGCCTTCTTGGCCGCCTGAGCACACTTCAGCCGACTGTCAACCACTACTCCCAGGTCCTTCTCTGCCAGGCAGCTTTCTAACCACTCATCTCCCAGCCTGTAGCGCTGTTTGGGGTTGTTGTGCCCCAGGTGCAGGACCCGGCACTTGGCCTTGTTGAACTTCATACCATTGGCCTCGGCCCATCGGTCCAGCCTCTCCAGATCCTCCTGCAGAGCCTTCCTACCCTCGAGCAGATCGACACACGCACCTAACTTGGTGTCGTCTGCAAACTTGCTGAGGGTGCACTCAATCCCCTCATCCAGATCATTGATAAAGATGTTAAAGAGGACTGGCCCCAGTACCGAGCCCTGGGGGACTCCACTAGTGACCGGCCTCCAACTGGATTTGACTCCATTCACCACAACTCTCTGGGCCCGGCCATCCAGCCAGCTCTTAACCCAACGAAGTGTACGCCAGTCCAGGCCATGAGCAGCCAACTAATTACATAGATGCCAATTAATTACATAGATGATGTATTTGTTCCGAATTCTGATGATAGTATGGGTGGTACCGGACTGGGAAAATTCCTTTTGCTGGGATTTACAAGCTGTATCTCAATTCATTTTCTTCACATGGGCCTACTCTGAGAGCTTGCTAGTTAGCTTGCATCCACGCATATTTATAGCAGACTTCAGGTTTTGTGCTGATTTTTCTTGCCTCAGATATTTTAGAGTATGGTGTCTGCCACAGAATGAGTATCCTTAAAAACTTTGCTGTGGCCAGTGTCTGGGTGACTGAGTGTGCAGCAGCCCCTCGGTGCATTGCTGGGATCCCTGGTCCCAGCTGGAGAGCTGGAGCCCTCCCAGCGCCACGCGGGAGCCCGCAGCTCCCCCACTCTTAGGCGGTGCCCTGAGTCTCAGTCCTCCAAATATAGATTGTGGTTTACTCGCCAGGCCTAATTTATTCCCTAGTCTGTGTGATTTTGTTCCTTTTGGAGCAAGGGCTCACTGGATTTAGAACAAAACCCATGCAAAAATAAGCGTTAGCTTATAAAAGCAGTAGAATGGTTTAAATAAATGCAGTGTATGCTTACAAAATGCTTAGCCAACGCTGAACGAGCTCAGTTCCTTCTTTGGAGCTTCCCCCCTTGCTGCCTTGTTTCTTTGAGCGCCGACTCTCTGAGGAAGCCCTGGCAGCTCACCCTGCCTTTGTAGCAAAGGTGCTGTTCATCCTGCCTGGTAGGTAAGCCTGTGGTCAGGTCGTGCTGACTCCTGCAAAGCAAGGTTTGCACCTCGTTGGAGACAGGAAATAAATTCATTGAAGACAACAGCTTGTCCCACTGTATTTCAGTGTCCCATTGTACTTCAGTGTTTTTATCTGGGTACCCCTTGTGTTGCTTCCACTTGTGCTCTTCCCACAGCCCTTTTGAGTTTTGTCATTAAGACATACACTAACTGTTCTGTTAATGCTGAGTTACGGAGCATCAACAACTTGCTTGTGCTTGCAATGTCTAGCAGCTTTTGTTGTATTTATGGTTTTATTGTTTATCACATCTATTTCTGTCAGAGTTTATACCATCCATGTTTCGAATCATGGCTGATACATAGGTGCATTACTCCAGGGGCAGAATATGGGCAGAACGTTACCCTATCATGGCATTGCTAATAAATGTTGATGGAAATAATCAAATAACACCATGTGGTTTTACTTTGCAAAATATGTGGTTCTTACTTCTTCAGAAATGGAAAAAGCAATCTCTGGGCACATATTGGCATTTTCTAAAGACCTACCTCCAAGGGCAGACTGCTTCCATCAGCTCCAATGAGCAGGACATCAGTAACCATTAAAACGAGCCACAGAACAGACACTTGAGCACTTGCAGCTGGAGCAGAGCATGACAAAATTCCAGTGAAATGTATGATAATGTCAGTGGTAAGTAGGGAAGAATTTAATGAGGCATTCAGACACTTTGAGTCATGCTACTGGTGACTTCAAAATGACAAATATTGAGTGGACAACAAAGACAAAAAGAAACAGAGGGGATAGCAATACAGGGGCAAAAAGGATGAAGAGGATCATACTTTGTGAGCATTACTGAGCACTGAGGGTAGACCTCAGTTTGATCCTGACCACAGCCGGAGGCAGACATCGCGTTGTGACTAAGTTCATTGTTTCAGATCTCTGCAGACCTGGATTGCTTTCTCAGCTTTCCTGTGTGGTTCGAACAAGTCTCTGTTTCCTTTAGCATAAAGCAGGGCTGGTACTTTTTGTCCTCCTGAGGGTAAACTTTGGGAGAGTGTAGTTTCTTATTCTGTATTTAAACAGCATTCAGCACAGTGGGGTTCCTTCTCAGCTAAGTTTTCTAGGAGCTTTTATGCTTAAGAAATAGACCAATTTTATCTACCTCAATTATTATGCCATGCATGTCTTTGAAAAAGCAAAGATGACAGCAAACTTTATTTATTTATTTATTTATTTTGTGCTGTGGAAATAAACTTAATACACTTTGCTTTCTTACTCATTTAAATATATACTTGATACTGAAGAACATTAACCTTGAACAGAAATATCCCGTCAAGTCCTTTGCACTAAAAACCTGCTTTGAAAGAAAAGAGTTAGTAGACCTTCAGTGTAGCAAGAGTTAAACTATTAAAAGATATTTAGGAATCTCGTTTGAAAAAAATAGCGCAGGATACTGTAGGTATCAGTGTACTCCCATGGAAGACATTCTTTAGAGGGGGCACTGATAATTCAGGTGAGCTATCAGTTTTTTCCAGTTGACAGACCTAGGCAAAACCTTCTGTCCAATTACAAAACAGTAATCCTCCAGGGGATGCCCTTGACATCAAGCTTCTTGGTTAACATCCTCTAGAAAAGCCTCTTGCTGATTTGCACCAAGAAGTCCCGTTTCTCCTTGTCTCTCATTTAATAAATGAGATATCAAGCTGGAGTGTGGCACTGCGTAACAGACGTCCCGCATCAAGTTCATCGGTTTGCTGTGGTGTATTCTCATCTATCCACTTTCTCGGAGTAAAGCCAGGAGCCTAATGCAGGTCGGATTAACTTGTGAAGAAAGCAACCAGCTCTTCCTCCATTGTGTAACAGAAATGAAAACAGCCCTTGTGCTTGACTGCCATTTATTATTTGGCCTGATGGTAAAGAAGGGAAGGGAACCTTTGTCAGGAAAGATGGGGACAAGGAGCACGTTTCCATCCAAACGTACACCCACGCTGTAACTGCAGGACACTCAGGAAAAACAGCAGCTGGGAGGGACCTACACAAATGAGCCCTTTCCCTTGTTAAAATCTGTGTGTCCCACTGCAACAGGAGGATTTGGAACTCCAGTGCTGTTACCTAACACCATGCTTTAATAAAGCTAAATAATGGGCTTTGTGATTCTCCAGTTATATCTGAAGCCTTCGAAATGTATTAGGCATTGGCTGTGCAGTATCAGCTCCTACCTGGTGAAAATCACAGTGACGTCTAGAAGCCATCTGAGTCTGTTTCCTTTTCTGGTTTTAATATCTCTAATTTTATTCAGCAGTTGTCCCAGAGGTGTCTGTGGCTATGCCATTTCCTCATTCTTGAGATGGTAACCACAGGAATAGGACTGTCATACAAATCATACAGACAATGATTTTTTTTTCCTTTTGCTGATGAGCAATGACAGATTTTAACAGTTTAACTTGTATTTATTATGGAGTGAGTGTTCAAGCATAAGAGTATTCTGTTCTTCAGCAAGTTTCAAAGAGAGCATACTTTTGGTTAGAAATAGCTGTTGCAGTCACATTTCTGATCCTGAATCTCATTTCTTGTTGCTTTTTGTCTTGGAAAAGAAAGGTATGGACAAATGTCGTGCCGACAGCCATAGACAGGACCTAGTTCTGGGTGCTGTTAGTCCTTATAAAATTAAACTTTTGTCTCTACAAGGCTTGAAGGTGAAGAACATCAAGTGAGGAGCTGATGCCTTGTTCAGCAGCCATCAGTAGAACTTGCATCTGTTTCATTCATGTAAAACTGGATCTTAGGTGAAGTGACCTTTGCATTCCCATGTTTGCTTTGATTTTAGATTTCTTTGTTTTCTGAACTTAAAACTTCTAATCTAATGAATAATTCATAGTTTTGTTTAAAAAAAGCATCAAAGGCACACAGAAAGGCAAGAACTGTAGCCATCCTTGAAATGAGCAGTTTGAAGAATTGAAGAAATTGTGCACGGGGTTTGTGCTGACCCGTCAGCGGTGTCTTGTGCCAGACTTGTGTTGCCGATCCATTTACCTTGGATCTCCCATGTGTTTGTGTATACACGAAAGCTGAGAGACTTCTCAGCTGAACTGAATCCCAACACACGGAAACATTTCCTGTTCCTAAAGGTATTTTTTTGAGGAAAAAATGCATTATTGTTTTATTTAGTCTTGTTTTGTCTATGCCACACTTTATACAAAAATGTAAGCATTGAGGCATTTGGATGTCTTGTTGCACCAAAGTGACACACGGTTCTGTTAGAAAACCATCTCTGGGTGCAGCCTGAGCACCCCCTCCTTGCAGCAGATTTTTGGGAGGGCAGGCTCCTGCGTTTTGGGGGAGCTTTTTCTGAGTCATTGGCTTTCTGAAGAGTGAGCGTGTGTTTAGCTGTAAGTGGCGGTCGTCCCGCAGCTTCTGATATGACTGCTTGTTATTTGTGTTGGAAATGTGTGACTCTTCACAGGGTCGTGGCTGTGGAAGACATTTTTATGTTATGCATGAAACTTTTTGTTGTGGTAACTGCCAGGAGGTTTTGGCGACGCTGCTGCTAATGAGCATGAGAAATAAATTATGGTTTAGAAGATGTGCATCACTTCAGAGTTTAATTTCATGCTTGCTTTTCTGACTTCCTCAGCATATTGGGATTTTACAAGCACAGTTGATACTTTGAGAAGCTGTCTTAAAATCGAGAACTCTTAAATAGACAAAACTACACGGCTGTTTCCATTCCCGTTTGCTTCTCTTTTCCAGCCAGCTCCCACTTCCCTCTTAAAAGCCTCAGAAGATAATTTGTTCTCTCTCAATGTAAGAGGAACGTGCTTCTTTGTATTGCTCCATCCTTCAGATTTCCAACCAGTTTCCCTACGGAAGCAAGCACCGCGAGCCCCCGCTGGCTGTCCACCTGGCTGCCTGCCCTCCTCCCTCCGGCACCTTTTGAACCTGCGGGCAGATTTCAGCCAAGTTGGTCAGCAGGTCAGCAGTCTGCAAGGCAGGATGCTCCTGCCAGTTTTTAAAACACGCTTAGCTGTCTGGAGGCTTTGTTACTCTCCCAGCTGAGGGCTGTGCTGGTTAGCTCATGGTTTATTAGCCGTCAGAAGTCTCCGAAGGCAGGAGGCAGAGGCAAACAGGTTTCATCACTTCCGCTTTTATTTTTTCCTTTCCTCTGTCCTTGCCTCTACTCTTCCCCGTTTGCTTCCCCTCTCCGAACAATGCCGCTCTCTGGGGAGAGCCTGTTGTTTGTCATCCTGTTATTTTGACCGATACTCCAGTATTCGCCCCACAGCTGCTTATCTTTTTAACCCCGCTCGCCTAAAAATTGGTAGAGATGCTGTAGGGAGGCCAGCTGGGAGGCACAGAACAAAAGGCATCAGAGCTGAGGGGTCTGTCAGGAAACAGGAAACTTTGAGGGGTTTTTAGGGGGGCTGCTACCACCATAAAGCCTGATCCTGCCATCCTTGGCTCAAATGAGTAATCCTAGCTGGTGTGCTCAGGCTCCGGGACGTCGGCAGCGTCCACCCATGTGTGTAAGGAGCTGCTGGAGCGAGTCCTGGTTTTGAGAGCCAGCTGAACTCTTTCTTGCCTTTGAAACAGACGCCAGCAGCAGCAGCTTGCACACTGAAAGCCCGATGTACTCCAGTGAGTTAATCGCTCGGGTGCTCGACAAATGCCTAAGTGGTAAACTTTGAGCAGATTACGTTTCACTGAGTTGTTTTCCCTGGTTGTTTTTTAAAATTTCAGATATATCACAATGTAATTTACGAAGACGTGCCTCTGAGCAGAACCATGGAGACTTACAGGGACACTTGCTGCAGACAGCATATGGCACAACCTATGAATTATGCACAGCCGACATACGGGGAGTGGAGGCAGCCTAAGGAAATTATTAGGCCTGTTATCGTTGCAGTGACTGTACGTTATTTTCACTTGGCTGGAAAAAAGGCAATTTTGCTCTAGATTGGGGCTGTGATTGTTGCTTCCAGGTGCCATATATTAACAATCCATATGAATATTTAATGGTTGCTAGGAAATGTGGCATTGGGGTTTTGGCTGCCCCGTTGGTTCATTAAAAGCCTGGTTCTCCCCTGTGCTGAGCCCTGGCTTTCCAAAGTAGCTGTTAGAGTCTCTCCGCAAGAGCAGCGGCATAAAAATAGATTTCAATTTTGATAAGTGTATTATTGTAAAACATAAGTTACACACCAGTAGATAGCACGCTCCTGATGCACAGCTTTCAGCTTGTGCTGTTCCCTACTTTTCTTGGTCTGAAAAGTAAATTTTACGTTTTCACATGCAGATTAATCTCACTGTTCCACCAACAGGATCAGCTCACCCTTCAGTGGAACTGCTATTAGCAAAATGCTGATAATGCAGAGTTTGGACTCTTCTGGGGTGAAAGGCCCAAAGGCTTTTAATTAAAATCCTGGCTCTGCTTCTCAGTGTTGTCAGATGTCTTCCACAGTGTTTACTTCCTGGAAAAAGGTCTAAAACTGGCATGTTCCACTGGAGCCTACCCCACAGCGTTTCCTTGCAACCATATAATTGCTTGTGGGTCACTGGGCGTGCAAGACATTTTTGCTTACTGTACCAGTCAGTGCTGGGTGGCCTTGCTGCTCCCAAAACTTCTGCTGTGGTTAAACAAGAAATCAGGACGTGGCATTTTATGATTAAAAAGCTCACATGAGTGCTGCGGAAGTGAAAAGCTTCTGGAGCTTCAACAGTGTGAACTGAGTACTGCAAATGCAAAGAAAAAGATGTCATGGAAAGGAGTAACGTTTGTTTGTGTCTCAGGGTTTACAGTCAGTCCCACCATACATATGGAGCCCCATTGAAGCTTAAGCATTATCCTGCTGCTCTCAGGCATATCAGAAAAGCACTTGTACCGTCTGTTATCTCCCCTTTTCTGCTAGGGTTAGCAGTTAAACTCCTCGCAGCTGACTGGTGGTTAAGTAGGTGTTCTCCAGCCTCTTCATTAGATATTTTTCTCCAACACTTTCTCCTTTCTAGAAAGTGCTGTGTGATGGTAATTAGGTAAACCAGAATCCTTGCTCCACATTATCAGTTTCACTTCTGCCACTGCCACTTCCAGCACACAATGTATTAGGTGTGTAAAAGTATGTTGGCTAGAAGATGCAAGTATCTAGTTTGTACACACTGCAAGTCCATAAAACTCCGAGCTGTTGATAATGTTCTCAGGCTTTCTCTTTCAGGAAGATGTCTGTCAGTACACCATATAATAGCCTTCATCATAGAGAACTTACAGATGTTTCACAACATTTATGTATTTCCAAAATTATGGAATAGCTTCTATCTTTTCTGCAGAGGGAGAAGGGAAAAGTGTCTCAGGCGAATGATGAACAACAATATTACTTTTGGGAAATTAAATGTGTAGGTAAACCTCCTTGTCCTTGTGTCTAGGCTGTAAATGGTAAAAATTATTTATGTGATTAATTCTCTTTCTGGAAATCCAGGACATGTTCCCCTAAGAGAATTTGGAGTGAACATGGCTCTTCTTTTGAAACTGCCAAGATTTAGGGCAGTACTGCCTTTCTCTGAATAGGTACAGGTTAAGGCAAGTACGCCCATAAAGAAGTACCAGCCCTGATAGATTTGGATGTCACATATGCAGCTGTAAATGTAACACTAAAAGGTATTGAATTTATTCAGCTTTATGCCTCTAAAATTGAGATCAAAGCCAGATCCTGGTTATATTGCAAAAGAGTCCAGAATCCTGGATGTTTTCTCATTCATGTCTGTCGTGTCAACTTCTGTAGAAAGGATTATCCACACTGCAGCAAGATCGGGCAGTTCTGCTGTGCCATGTATTGAACAAGATCCTTACACAGTTGGTCAAAATTCAACATAAAATTTATAAGACTTAAAATCAGAACACAGCACTTTGAAAACGTCTTTTAAAAAGCTCTGTTCCTGTGTTTTGTTTAGCGAGGTCAAGATTTTCTAAGAGGAGATGTAGTCCAAGGTCTTTTCAACCATCTTGGCTTCTGTCTGTCGCTCAAGTGTTCCCGCTGAGCTTTGAGTAGCCTCAGGTTGTGCTTCTCCTGAAAAATAATGGTTTCTAAAATGGGGTTGTGTCTGCTTGGCACAGTATTAGGTAGTCTGCTAATTGAAAACATACAGATAAGGGAGTAAAAAATGATATAACAACTTCTTGCTATTCAAAAGTTTCTAAAAGTTTTCTGCCTTTTAAGTTTCTAGAATTAGAATCTTAGACTTGGAACTAAGATTATACAAAGTAGCTAAAACTTCATTTTGGAGCTTTCAAAGATGAGTAATCTTACAAATTATGAGCAAATCCTACCACAAATGTAAATCAATTGAAATGTTGCCGGACGATTTACAGCAGCTTTTCATACTCGAGTTATTTTTGCATGACTATAGTCTAGTTGTATCATTCATTTTTTTAAAAAAAGATATGTTTTTACGAATTATGCCTTCTATAATGGAACCTCTCGTACTCCTACTTCTCAATGGTAACACTTATTTCCTCTTCTTTTCCCAGCTGCTGGGAGTAGATGGAGACAGCTGTAGAGCTCTCCTGCTTTTGAAGTTGGACAATTAACTGCTTGTGACCACGCAGATGTTTGTTTTGCACGCTGAAGGCAGCACTGCGCACAATTTCCTCTCTTCATCCTAGCTACAGATGTCTGCACATTTGAATTCTCAAAAAGGGTTTCTTGACACCTAGAACAAAATGTTTTCCTTAGGAAGCGGGAGGAAGTTATTAGTATGCAAACCCACAACAGAGCTCTCAAATGAGCTATTTGAAAAGTACTAGTATGTGGGTAAATGTGTCACATACACGCTCTGTACCAGAATTGTCACTCCTCCTGGATTTCCTTTACCGTTGATGACACACTTGTGCCTACTGGTGTGCATGCACGGGGTCAAACCTGCAGCTGCAGGAGGTGGCAATCTGCTGCCACCCCTTTCCTGCTGCTCGGACATTTCCCAAATGCTGTATTTTCGTGTCCTGCTGCGGGACGTCTGACGGGTCCTTCTATCCATATCTGTCTTAGTTCCCCAACTCCCACACAGACATAGCAATAGCTGTCGCAATTTATGCAGTGACTTACAATGGGGTGTTAATTGTGTGTTGTTTTAGTAAGGGCTGCCTCTGTGATCTGTAACAGACCAGCACCTGTAACCTGGAAGCTCACATTAACTGCAGGGGACTAGAATAGAGCTGTGCTAAGTGAGAGAAGCTGAGGACGGAGAATTGATTGCCAGCTCCAAGAATGAGATGTACAGGAATTGCTGTAGCTCTCAGGTCCCTGGTGCCCAACTTTGTTAAGGTCAGGAGAAGGAATGAAGATAGCCTGATATGTCAACACCTTTCCTCCCCTATTGCACTGTATGCACAGTGGCAAAAACACTCTCCTCAGCATATGATGGCAGCAGGAGGAGAGAGCCCCTACCATCTCTTTTTTGACTCCCAAGCAGTGCGAAGGCAGGCAGAGAAGACATGGAAGCCTTCTCTCACTCCTTCTACAACCATAAGGTTAAAGTGGCATAGCCTGGATGACTCCTACCAATGGCTTGGAGGCTGAGTGAGTCGAAGTTGGTGGCATGCCTTTAAAACTGAAAATGATAAGGGAAAGCCAGAGTGGCCAGCTAAGCTCTGCAGAGTGTTTTGGGAAGGTTATCTCCCCGTTAGAGCTTTTCACTCTGCCATAGTTATGGGCTTGCTATTACTATGGTTTTCAGGCTATCGTCTTACACCTGGGAAGCATTAGCCCAGGATTCAGTTCCTTGTACAATTCCCTTGAATGTATTTGTTTGTGGAAGTTATCTGTTGTACTTGATGTGACATTTATAATAGGTATAATTCCTTCTTCCTGAGACAAATCCTCATTCTTCTCTTGTGAATGGCTTTTGCTGTAGCATTTCCTTTCTGCTGTACTTCATAGTTTTAAGTCCCTTTGAACAAGGAGATGTTTGGTTTTGTTTCATATTTAATTGCCATAACCACGCTCTTTTCCTGAGTTGTATGTTTATAAGACTTTGTAACTTCTTTTGTGTTAGCATTCTGACATCTGGACTCAGAGGTCCTTACTAAGTGCATCTGATCCATGATAAGCACTTGATATCTTCTTCCGTGGTGTTTTTGTGTCAGCAACCGCCTTGGGACATGAAATACATTGTGTTCTGCCTTCCTAAGGCAGAAAATATGGAGTGGAAGGAGCGTAGCAGGAAGGGAAGTACTCCCATAGTTACAAAAGGCATCCCCCTGGTGCAGGAGAGGTTGGCTCAAGTCAGCTTGGTGTGACGCAGAGCGAGAAGGCATGTTTCTACTCCTTAGAAAGAGCAGTATGTGTCCCTGTCTGGAATGTGCATATTAGCCAGCTGGTGACCTGGCCAAGCTCCTGCTTAGCAAATCTGCCCGTTTCATGCACCAATGCACAGGCTGGTGTTGTATCCAGCCCTCTGCAAAAGAGAGAGTCCTGAGCAGTGCCATAGTTTGGTGTCCTATCTCTGGGACTGATAGTTTTTGGAGAGCCAACTCCTGTCATGGGAGTCCTTTTTCCCTCCCCAGTAAAAATAACCAGACTTACAGGATAAGATATTTCCTTTTCCTCGCGAGTGAATAACATCCTGACACCTCCATGCCTCAGGCTTAACGTACACATGAAGAAGCAATTACATGAAATACACTGTTTCCTCCCTGTCTTCCTCCTTGATTCAATTGCTCCACGTTCCCGTGTCCTCGCTGCCCTGATGGATCTGTGCCCAGCACGGGTGTCCAGCCCCCAGGACAGGTAACCTGCATGGGGGTGGTGGAGGAGCAGGTGTTTATTCCCTTTGGGCATCGTACCTGCCCTGAAGTCCCTGCAGGAGGACTGTTCATAGTCCACTGAGTGAGGAATTAGGTTCCTGAACATAGATACTGTAGTATGTCTTAGAAATGTAACATATGTACCTGCCCCCGAGACATGACTTCCTACAGATAGCTCCATACCACTGAAAATCCATTAGTGGGGTGGGCATGTTAAACCACGGTCTGGGCCGCAAAACTGAGAGGAAAATCCTCCGCAGGAAACGAGGTGAAATATGTGGTTGTGTGTGCTGTAGGTTTTAGGCAACGGCATCGTTTATCAGGGAGGAAGCTATATCATCCTTCTTGTTAATGGTTTACACATGGATTTTTACTCAAGTGCTTGACAATACCCATTGTACTTTATGGTTGACAGTAATAGAAATCGCCCCCGTGCCGTAGGATTTGGACTGGAAGACAGTGAGCCCTCAGCAGTAGTGCCATTACTCTTGCCAAGGCATCAGAGCATCATTTTTCAGGAAATGTATCCTTGCAAGTACTTCACCGGGGTGCCTGATGCAGAACTGACAGACAAGACAGCGCCTTTGCCAGGCACTGCAGGGAATAATGGAGCACGCGATCAGGCAACAACGTATCACGCAGGGCACGGGGAGCTTTCCTCGCCCCTTCTTTCTCCTAACACACGTGACCACACATCTGAAGTGAATTTTTGTCCTTGTGCTGCTGCCCCAGCGTGCAGTTGTCTCTCTCACCCCGTTCCTCTTGTGCGCGTGGGGTGCTTGCGGCCCTGCCGGGCCTCCCTGCAGGTCTCTGCCTGCACCTTCAGGCCCTGCAGCTCTGTTTGCCAGCACAGAAGCAGATTATGCAGGGACTGGTAGCTTATAGTCAGCAAGTCTTTTTGGGAAGGGCTCGTTTTTGTGACTGGCTCACCTGGAGTATATTCACTAATCCCAGTTAGGTGCAGAAATGGGGCCACTGGGAAATGGCAAAGTATTTTGCCTGCTTTGTCCTAAGCCTTGCTCTTTCAGAAAAGCTGCAGGTGTGCTGTGAGACTTCAGAGCACTTAAAACCTCAGATCTGCACAGGATGGCACTTGAGCGTGTCTCTCGCTGCAGAGGTCAGCCTGTGCTGCTGAAGCTGGTTTCTCTGGGCTCCTTCCACCAGCGGTGCAAAGAGGAACAGCTCCATGGGGCAGCAGCTGGGAGCCCACGGAGCCCAGCTGCTGCCCTGAGTCACTGCCTGAAATGGAGAAGCAGCTTGGATGAGCTTTCCTAGGCCAAGGTGATAAAGCAGCTCTGCTGTCTACTGACATGGACGGAAAACGAACCTTGCCCTCAATTCCCTCACCTGATTTTTTTTTTTTTCCTGGTTGGTTTGTGACCCTGCTCTGAGTGATTGTGTGACCACATGCACCTTATCTCTGGAGGGAAGGGGGGGGGGGGAGGGGGGAAGGTGGGACCCCATGTTTCCCCTGCAACCTGCAGCTGGTCATCAGAGAGAGATCAGCTGAAGCTTCAGTCTGCACTTCAGGTCCCTTGATCAGTCTGGTCTGCAGTAGCCTTCTTAGGCCCCCGCATCTTCCTGCCTTCTCCTTCCTCGTGCACTGGCAGTGGTGTGGTTGCACTGAGAGCTGATATGAAGGATAGTCTCTGTTGCCTGATTAATTTTTAGCTAGATCAAAGCCCTGAGCAGGCACAGCACTTCATGCACATGTTCTACTGCAGATCCAGCTCAGGTCAGCTTCAGTTTCACTTCTCTGCAGTGTGCAGAGGAAAAAGTCAGACGGAGATCATCATTTTACAGCAAATAAAGATGGGCTGTGAAGTTTCACCTATCTCATAACACCCAATTTTATACCATATTGCTAACAATTCTGCTTTTGATAGTAGCTGTCACAGATAGGATGGCTGCTGGTGTTTAATTCTGCTGGACTATAATTTTCCTCAAAGACTTGCTCAGGCCTTGATTTCAGAGAGCAAAGGTGGACTCGTCTTCCCCTTTCATTGTTTCCTGCGAATGCCAGAACTTAGTTTTGCCTCCCTGCTGTTGTCTTGAGTTCAAATAGATTCTAAGCAATCATACGCGGACCATGGTGAAGAAAGCATGGCCAAGTACAGTCCTATCAAACTGAAGTTTTCGGCTTTTATTCACAATGACCACTCCTGCTTCATCATGAGAGAATATTCCTTCATTTTAAAATGCTTTTTTTTTAAAAAAAAAAAAAAAATCATGAAAACAGAGGATTGCCTTGTTTAGGTTCTTTGTAGCAACCCAATTTTGTACTGAAATGTCTGTTCCCTTGTTAAACAAACAAAAACAAAACAAACAAAAAACCCCACACCAAACAACCCACTTCTTATTCTTTTTTCTTTTGTCCTTTAAAAAAAAAGAGCCTTAAAAATTGCAGATACAATAAAGTTCTTCAAAAAGGTGAGTAAGTTGCAGAACCACTGTGAATTCAGTCTCAGAAGAAAGTAAAACAACTTGGCCCTAGATCACACAAGGATTTTATGAAAGCTGAGACTAATATCCCCATTTCCCAGGTGTTGTGTCTGTACTCTGTCTTCACCCCTAGCCTGTCAGCTTCTGTCTAGTCTGCATGTGTTGAGGCCTGGGACACATAACGCGGAATGGAAACCACGTTGTTCCTGTATGTGCAGCATTTCTCAAATGGTGGTTTGAGATTTCTGTGTACATGGCTGATGGAAAGGTCACCAGCATGTGACAGACAAGAGTAAGCACAACTGGGTGTTAGTGCATTTGATCAATGCAGCTGCTGTTGTGAGCTGGAAATGGCTTCCATGACCAGATCTTAGTAAAAGATCTGTCCTGTTGAAGGGGGTGTGATACTCTTTTTATGCAAGAAAGGTACAGCATCGTCAGGCGACCTGGCCTTTACTATATTTTTGCTCAAGGAGCACACCCATATTCAGATTTTTATGTCCATGGGCTTTAATAAGGAATGCCCAGAACCTCCTTTAGTATTTTTGCTGAAGAATTTTTGAATTAATAGATTTTAAATCTTCTCATGAATTCATCGGGTAGTTTTTTCTATCCTCTTTAGCTTTTCCAAATGCTTCTATGAAGCTGCCTGCAACAGAGCAAATGATTCCACTACTCCAAATGTATTCGAATTAAAAACAAAAAAACAAAAACAAGAAAAAAAGCATATGGGAATACAGAAAGAACATATGTGTGCTGAGTAGACCATATTGGTAAATAGAGAGGAGCATCCTGCAAATCAGTATTTTACATGTCTGTCTAGTGCCTGTGTAGAAAGACATTGAAAGGATTTCTTTTTGCCTACAAGCACTTAAGGTTCTTGATATGTCGCTTTCCCTGCATTGAGAGCATGGAAGAAAGCTCTTGAGCAATGGAGGTAGGTGTTGGGATGTCCTGCTAAAACAGGGGGAATATAGGGAAAGCATCCTGAAACCCCTTTCCAAAAGGAGACCAAAACTGATACCGAGGTAGCTTTCAATTCACTTGCCTGGGAGCACCAAACTAAATTTATGTATACACAGAGGAGCCTAAAGGGAGGGCATGAGTGGGTGTGAATCCAGGCTGCAGCAGAAGCAGATGTATTTGGCATCACACGAGCAGCAGCCAGCCAGCCAGTGTGTCCTCATGCATAGCTAAGGTGTGTATGAGTGCAGGTTTCTAGCAAGACTGAGCATCTGAGACATGCCACAGTGCTGAGCTGGTGACTGTATGCTGACTGACAGTGCCAGGAACAAGGACTGCACTTCTTGTTATGAGTTGTATTTTGGGAACAAACGCTTACAACTGAAGGTGCAAAGTGGGAACAGTCTGGGACTTGTGAGAGAGCAGACACGTTGGCCAGGTGTCCCACCGCCAGGTGCAGCCTCTGCGAGGTTGCTGCTGCTCCTGGAGTGCTGGTAGTTTTATTGCTTGCCTTATATTGTCTTTGGCAGCAGTTGTTACATTCTTTTAATTTGGAGACTTATATTTTTAAAATTCTGCCTAAATCATACTGACAAATGACATTTTAAGAAAAAAAAAATCAGAATTTCCCTCCTGGAGGAAGTGGGAATGTTTGAAGCTTTGTTTACATCTTAATTAGAAGCTTTTAATAAATCAAAAGACTGAAACTCTGCATAGGAGGGAAGTTTTAATTAAAATGATGAGGTGCCTCAGAAATGGCGCGTATTTGCTGTCTTTTGTTGAATGGAAATGCTTAAGGGCTTTTCTGATCTGTTGAGTTTGGGGTGTTTTGGATGTTTTTTTAGATCAGCTCTACCTACCCTGTCTGTGCTGCCTCATGGGGAGTGATAGGCTTCGAATGCATCTTTCCTTCTCCACAAACCTGGTCATGCTGCAGGGGTGCTGATCCGTGGAGGTCAGGAGCGTGGACTTGTCCCCAGAGCTGGCAGTGCCTGGGGGAGGCCAGCCTCCAGCCGCCAGCCTCCAGGCACCGCAGAGGCTGGGCTGGGGGCAGCTGTCCGACTCACGGTCCCAACAAGGTCCTGGCAGTGGGATGGGGTGAGCAGGGGGGATTTGCTTTTAAGAGGAAGGATTCACTTTTCAAAATTATAAATGTCCAACCCTTAAAATGAAATCCGTTACATTTCTGTCAAAACCCATTTTAGATGTCTAGCCTTCACCATGATGCAAGAAACAGCGATTCAAAAGCATTAAACTGTTGCAGATGTGCTGCGCTCTCAGAGGACAGGAGATTTGCCTCCAGTCGTTTCCTCGCGGTGCTCCAGTCAGAGACTACGCTAATTCTGGGTGGCTTTAACACCCACTCTGAGGAGCTCATGCAGCTTGTTTGGCTCGAGTGCAAAGTGCTTGTAGGTCTGCTGGAAAACTTTTTCCTAGCAAGCTGGCTTACGACCAGCTTTTACTATTTGAGCTACTGGCTTTTCTGATCTGAAATTTTCTTATCTTCAGTAGGTGAGGAGGTTGAAAAGGGAGTAAGGCATAAAGGGAATTTTTAAGAATGGAGTTCCAAAGGGGTTCCCAAAGCAGGCGTATCTGGGCACCGAGCTCGTAGGGCAGTGTGCCCTGAATACAGACATGAGCAGTGTTAAAGCACTCACTGTTTCTAAAACCAATTGGACCAGTGACAACGTTCAGCTTTCCAGCTCGGTGGCTGGAACACTTGTTTGGGAAGAGGCAGCTCAGGTTTTTGTTCCCGCAGTAATGAGCGCTTAATAATTTATACAAAAGGAAACGGCTTCAACGGGAGAGGCTGAGAAATCCCGGGTTTCTCAAGGAGTGCTGTACACCTGCATGGCTAGGGGTCTCGTTATGGAAAGCATGGGGCCAGTTTTGCAGAGGAGGAAGTTGAGCATGGCTGGTGCCACGTGCAGTGATCTCTCACACCACGTGGGGCTTTTGCCAGCTCCTGTCTCTTAAGCAATTTTGTAAATCTGGCCTTAGAGGGGAAAAAAATAATCTAGTTGCATCTTCTCCGTAAATTTAAGTTATATTTGCAAATAGTTTCAGTGTGACTGACACAGTCTAGGGGGTGGTGTGTTCTCCAAGCAAATTTGCTTCCATTTGGAGGTGGGGAGAGGACCTTTCTGGTGAGGGAAGCTGGGCCCCTCTGCAGCAGTGTCTGCTTATTATGGTTCTGTCAAGTTTTCTGAGCAGCCTTTCTTCACATGCCAAGCTCATTTGTTTTCTCATGGGTCAAAGCTAGTGCTAATCTGGGATGAAACTGTGTTTTACAGATAAGGAAAGGATTGTTACCTGGAACAGCATGTCAGAAGGGCTTAACTTGCAGGACTCTCAAATATCATCTGAGCACTTACTGTCTTTGCTTTCCATTATAGAAAAAAATATTTTTTTTGCTATCAGTAGTTTGTTCCTTCAAAGCAGATAAAAGCAAATTATTTTCAAAGCCCTTCTCAGCATCTACAGGCTGTCTTAGTCTCATTACTCATAACCCGAAAGTCTGAGTGAAAAGCAAGAAAAATGTAAGACCTTTTTGATGAGACTACTTTCTCCACAATTTTATGGTTTGAAATTTGCTACATCATTTGGACTTCAGACCTTGTTCTTTGTAATACCATTGTATTTAGAAATGACAGTGTGAAAGGCTAGGACTAAGAGTTTTCAGGCCTGCATGAAGGTGGAACAAAATTTACAGTAATAAATAGTCTTAAACCTTTCTGAACAGTGCTTGTGCCCATGTTCCCAAACGGGCCACGCTACCTACAAGTGGTGTGTCTACCAACCACCGCCACGGCTTCACCACTAGTATTTGATGGGTATTGTGGTACCATCCACCGTCACATCCAGGCCTGGCACTTTGCTCATCCCTGCAGGGGCACATAGTGAGCTGGCAGTAGGATCTGGGTTATCGATGACTGTCCTGAAAAGGGTGCAGCCAGCAGTGAAAGGGCTGTTGGATGGGTTGTTGGATAGAGAACCTGCAGAGGAGGTCTTTCCGATACGCCCAGTTTGGACATGACTAATGTACAGTTTTAGACTGGTCAAATGTCTGTGTTACATGTATAGAGTCAACGGGGTTGACTTTTTCTTCATTCAGATGTAGTCTTCACTTGTCTTCACAGGGTTTTTAGGTGGCTGGATTATGACAGCCTGAAATTTGGTGAGGATCCCAACGTGGTAAAGCAGATTAGTGCTAAGGTGGAAATGTGTATCCACAGGACAGGGCTTCTGTAAACACTCTCTCTGTACTTTAACTTTGTATTAGGTGCAGAAAGGAAACTGATCAAAATGCAGGTTTTGCTGTAACTGGGGAGGTTAAATACTTTTTAACAGCTTTTTTTTTTTTTTTTTTTTTTTTAACGTTTCATGCCCTTTAAGAATTTGTTGATAGAGTTGTAAATAGAATGGGAATGGAATAATTTGAGGCTAAGGACTGACTTGAAACTGAAGGTCACCTGGATTTCATTTTGCCACTATCTGTTGATAAGCTCCAGTAATTCTAAAGCTAGGCACCATACAGCTTTTTTTTTTTCCCCCTTTTTTTTTCAGACAGTACTGTTTTCTCCTCATCTCTCCATCCACCTTTGTTTCTTAAGTATCTTTGATTAGAGTTTCAGTAATTTGATGCAGAAGTAGTGATTTGCTTGCCTGTGCTTGCCAAGAACGTGCTGACATCTCTCCGCTCCCTGTGCCCTTATCCCCAAAATGCTCTCCAGCCCTTCAGTCACCAGAGGCAGTATCAGGGAGTGATGTCACATTTTTGCTAGCAGTGCAGCCACTGTGCTCTTGGGTTTGTCCAGTCTGACTGGACATATGCTGTCCAGACCTCATGACTTTTTGTTCTTCAGTTTCATTCTCTTTTCCCAATACATGTGACTGATTCTAGCTCATACTTGTTTAAAAAAAAAAAAAAAAAAAAAAAAGGCAGACCTAAGGTAAACATTTGGAAATGTGTCACTGTTGTAAAAACCAGTGCTGTGAGTATTTCAAGTATTCTTCTCCACCATAACTGAGGATAAAGGCTTGTTTGGAGAACTGCCAGAAGCCTTTGAGATTCTCTTTGCTTGTTGGCGTATCTGGTTTGTCCTTTTGAGTACCTTTGCTTTTTTACCCAGTTAGTATCCATGTTTACTGCATTTCCCATACAATTTTTTGCCCATGTCTGGAGGACAGGTTTCTACAGGACAGCTTTTTCTGCATCATAGGTTTCACATCTTTGATTTCTTCACCGTCTCACTGCTCTCTGTGAATTACCAAACTACATTTTTTGTCCAGAATAACACACGACTATTTCCTCAGGTTACCACTTTGCCATCCAGCTGCTATGACTGCTGATGTGCTTCTCAGAGCTGGCACTTTATCTGTATGAAAATTCAGTGGCTTGGGTTCAATTTGCCGTTTAGCCAAAGGAAGGGCCAGGAAGGGCCTCCTGCCCTGCCCATTGCAACCCTTCTCCTTTATTTGTTCCAGCAGGGGTTTTGCTACCAAAATGTCTGCTTCCAAGTGGAGCCAGGCTAAAAACATAGGCAGTAATTGTTTTGTAATGGTGTTTTTTTATGACGGGATCCTGAACTAAGTAGCACGTGAAGGATTCATCCCTTGGCCTTTCACTGAAAGTGCCCATGGCGGCACATCTGTTTCCTCCAGCTGCTCTTGGTGCTGTTGCTTCCATAGAGGAGTCATCAGAGCCCCTCTGGAAGCCATAACCATCCATATGTCTCTTGGAGTGAGACAATTTTCACAACAGATACAGATTAGTGAATTATTGCAGGAAGACAATGCAGATAACGAGTTCTGCAAGTCATCAGCTTTAAATTTTGCTGGTTCTGATATTTCAACTCATAAAAAATATATTTAAAAGTGATTTTTTTAAGTTTCTAACAGCTTGAAGATTGTTTCCAGAGGAGCTGGTAATATGCAAATAGTTTTAGCCCAAAGATCACTTATTAGCAGATGCTATTCCTCATCTTGGTGTTGAGTGGGTGAGCAACGATTACCTACACACAGCCTCAGCAGCAGATATACTTTTTTTCTATTCCCATTAGCATGAACCTCAGGGGGGCTTTCTTCTCCTCATACTGTAACAACTAAAGCTAAATTTAATTAAACGTGGTCCACAATCCAATTTATGCTTCCCCTTAGCAGGAAGATGGAACAAAGAATCTGCTCTGTGACACTAAAGGATTTGTTTTTACACAGCTGCTGTTAGTGGAAGTTGGGGCTCTGAGTAATTGCGTTCAGTCTTGTCAGAAAGCCTTCCTTTGAGGTAGACAGTTTATTTTCTCACATAGAAATTACATCTTTTGTGGGATCTGAGCAGTAAGTAGACAAATGTATTTGAAGTTTGGTAGAATTTATCTCATCTTATTAGTTCAGTGACATATGAAAATACCTGGCTGTTAATGCTGTTTGTTTGATGGTTATAATCAATCAGCACTGGGATTATCATTTTATCGTTTTGTAGGATTCCCATAGACAGAATATTCTTCTATCATGATAGAGGTTATTACTTTGTTTAATCTGTAAAAATACTAACTTCTTCTGCGCAAAGTTTGGCACATGAAACTTTCTTTTAATTCCCAGAATGTGAAGTTTTCCAGTTTCTTAAATCAACTGTTGATTCAAATTCAGTATTATTTGCTACGTGAAATTGAGCCAAGACACTGGAACATGTTTTTGGGTAATATCAGAGTGGGACTCAGAGCGCCAGTGATTGCAGACGGGGGGTTGCCTCACAGACACCCAGGTCACATCTCCACTACAAAAGGATGTAGATCGAGGCCTGCCACAGGTCTGACAGGCCTATCACCCAGCAGGGCTTGCGTTTGTACAGATAAATCCCTACAAGGAGCGTGAAGCTTGGTGATACGGCTTAGTTCAAAGGTTCCTTGGGTGGGAGACACCAGCCTCCTCACAGCGCTGCGTGGGTGAGGCTGGAGCTCCGGTCTCCAGCTGCCATGGGGACACCTCACTGATGCAGGGAGGTGAGGACAGTCCCCGGTTCATGCTGATGAAGATAAAGGAACAGCGGTGAAAGTATTTTGCTGTGTGCCAGGCAGGTTGGGCTGAAAAAAGGGATGTGGGTAACATCTTGGCACATAGAGCACGAATTGTGGTTTCCCTTTTGTCCTTAACTGGATGGTGACTTCACCTTGGGACTTAGAAAGCTGTCATTGAGAGCCATGGCTGGGTCAAATGCGTGGTCTGATTTATGGCATGCAGTGGAGCACGTGTCATACTAAAAATGTTTTACTGACCTCTCGAAGATGTGCCATGCATGAAGAATCATTTTCAGAGGGTGCAGAGTGGGCATTTTCTGTAGTTATTAATTCCCAAGCCTTATCACAGTGATAGTAATCAAAGTACAGGAGAGGCTGTGCACAGCACACTGATGGATACGCAGATAGTGACTTTGGATTTCATGGCCTTCCTGGTCGTTCGCTGCTCAGAAATTCTTGCCCTGCACTGCTACCAGCATGATTGTCATTTTAACAGCCATGTCACCTGCCAGAGGCTCAGAATAATTTGTTCTTTGTCAAGAAAAGACATCTCTCAACATTTAATTTATAGAAAAAGCCATCAGACATTTTGCTTACAAGCTGTCCACCTGAGATATTAGGAAGGAAGATTTTTATTGTTGTAGAGTTCAGCAAAATAACACAGTGGTCACGTCTGTGCAGTGGGGAGGTTTCTGCTTCCCCCCAGGTGAAGGCTGTGTGTCAGCACCAAGCCTGGTGGCATTGCAGGAGGTGTCAGCGGACGGATGGCGCCTGTGGTGGCAAGAACACTGCTGCACTGCCGGGGGTCGGCTCCGTACTCAGCCGTGCAGCAGCCAGGGCAGAGCTTTCACCAGGCTTCACCCCACCTGTGAATAAGGAAGCTGATTAAAGTCAGGTTTTCATTACTGTTCTGATCTTGACAAACCACTGTAGATATTTTTTTCTGCTGCATACTTGCCTGCATACTATGTTTAGCTCTCTGAAGAAAAGTTAGAAGAACCTTTTGAAAGCAGATGCTGCAGCTACCAAATATCCTGTGTTTATTGCATAGACTCAACAGCAAGGGCATATATACATTGCATGTTGAAGTACTCATTCAGCACCTGGTAGTTGACTACTTTTTTCTGTTTGATCTCAGCTAAGGCAAAATGTCAGAAAATGTTCTTTGAATTGTCACATTACAACTCTCAAGAAAATGAACTTTTGGAAGTTGGATAAACAGGAAGCAGGAGGGGCCTCTAAAAGTAAGGCACTGAAGGAGTGGAGTTGCCTTGAATTATTTCAAGGGTAACTGAGAACATGCTTTCACTACAAGTCTTATTTTTTCACCTGCAATTGGATATTATTGTGAAAAGTCATAGCAGTTATAAAAGTCTGAAATCGATATTAGATTTTTCTTCCATCTAAATTTAATTAGCAGAAGCACTAAAATAATTTCTGAGCTCTGGAGTGGGGTGAAAAAAGCAGACTTAAATCTGTCGCGTTGAGAAAATAAATCGGCGTCAGGCAGGAGGCAAGAGTTCCCCAGTGCTTCATTGGCTTCTGCGTGCTCAGTGCTGTCTCTGAAGTGGAAGGAAGGAAGGAAGGAACGAAGGAACGAATGAACAAACCATCGAAGGAATGAAGGAAGGAACGAAGGAATGAAGGAAAAGAAAAAGGAAAGAAAAAGAAATAGAAAGAAAGGAAGGAAGAGAGAGAGAGAGAAAGGGACTACAGTGTCCTCTGTCTGCCTTACAATTTCCTCCTCCTTGCTCCTTCTTACAGGGGAAGTTACTAAAACCAATGTAACAGTGACCAGACATGGCTGTGTTTGGGAAAGAAAAGATTATACAGAAATCTTCCATGGCAAGAATGAGATTTTTTAACAAAAGTGCTTACCTTTATTTTATTACAAAGTCAATAATGGTGATCCCAAAGTGTGTAAACCTGCATACATCCAACATTCATTTTTAAGTCGTACCATCAGTTTTAAGACTACCAGCTGCTGCCCCTTTTGTTCTCCTTTTCTATCCATTCGTGGCTGTTGCCAGACCAGTGCATCACTTATCTCAGCAATGCCCTTTGGATGGCAGCAGCCCCCAGAACAATGTGAAGAGCCTCTATGGCCATTTGGCCACCTGTGTCCTCAAGTCTGTTCTGGCTTTAAAAGAAACAAAATGCAACCACCGAGAAATTCTTACAGTAATTGTAAAAAAGCAAGTATTGTGCATTCTTTATTAAAGTAGTCGGATAATGATTCCATAGAATCGGAGTCGGATAATGATTCCAAAGAATCTCTACAACAATAAGGAGATCCCTTCTGAAAGTTCCAGGTGAACTGAAATAAGTTTATACAGATACATGGTATTTGTACAGAAAGATAAAACCTGCCATCGTTTATCTGTAAAGAGCAACATAATTGAGTGTCATCCAGAAAAATGATACCTTGTAGTCTGATTTAATTTGTAAACCACATACGGTGCTTTAGGAGCGGTAAAATCACCCAGCCTGTACAGCAGTGGCATGTTCATTCATAAGTGCTTCTCTGCCAGTCTCTGAAGCAGGATCATCCCAATTGTAAGGCTGACTTTATCTTGCAGTCCCTGTCCCGTGGCGCTGGTGTCAGTGTGCCAAGACTGCATTGTGGTGGTTGTTAGGAATTGTTAATTACTACAGAGTTTCCAATTGTCTGTGACAAGTTTAATGTGGGAATTGGTTCACTCCTGCAAGATTCAGATCAGCCTCTCCAGAGTTCTTGCCTGTTCCTGACAAGCCTGATGGGGAACTCAATATTTCATTCCTCAATGTAAACTTCTGCTGGGAACCAAACTTTGCTGCAGCTACCAACTTTTGGCAAGGGTTTGAAAGACAGTGAGGCTGATCAGTAGTGGCACTGACATAAATGAGTGGTCTGAGCTACGCCTTCCTTTCTCTTCTTTGGTCTGACAATACCTCTAGAGTATTAGTATTCTATAGCTGGCAGAAGACATTTCTTTTCTCCCCATGGGGTAGTTGTTCTGCCTGCAGAAGTGCCAGTACTGAGGCACGATGATTGGGAAGGTTTGTGTAGCCAGGATGTAGAAGAGGAAAAAGACTGCCTTCTTTGTCAGCAGCATGCCTGTTAGGTGAGTGTGAGCTTCTTGTAAATTCAAGCAAAGAGGTAGATAGTAATCTCAGCATGAGAAAAGTTAGTAGCAAAACTCTATCGATTTCAGGGAGGCCAGAATTTAGCTTAGAAGCCATGATCTTTTGCTGACATGAATTTTCTGGGAGATGTGAGTTGACCATCAGTTGACACTAAAACAGCTTTTAAAGCTCTAGGAATAAAGGGGTTCTTTTGTCCACTTTATGAAGTGGCATAGCTGAAATAACATTCCCTGGATGCTAGTTAAAATGTAGAATTTGCAATCTAAACACAGAAGAGCAAGTATGTAACAAGAATATAGTATAATGAATGAATTCTGTTTGAATAGTTGAGAGAGAGTCTGTGTTCTGTAAAGAGAGAACTTTCTGTACAGAGAAAATAAGCAGAAGGAAGGATACATTTCATCTACTGATTAGAGCAATCACAGCAGCGTATAATAACCAAATTAAATAATAGACCTATAGAAATCTGTGGCCAGGAAGAGGTATGGTGGTTTTTCTTTGTTGTTTGTTTTTGTTTTTTCTTGTAGAGTGCCCTTGTCAATCCAGCATTCCAGATATTGCTGCAAAGAATTATTGAAAGGAAAGTCATGAATCATTTTTTTATTCTGCTGGCAGATACTTCACTATAAGGAAAGGAGAAAGATTTGGGCAGATTGAGCTTTCCTTTAATATTCTCCTGTGACCAAAATTTAAGTCTGCAGGGAAAGGTTCGTGGTATCTTTAACAAGCATTAAAAAAAGAAAAAAAGAAAAAATAAAAAAAAAAAAAGGAAGAAGAAGAACCTGGATGGTTGAAACCCTTTGAAACCATCAAAATGAGTTGTCACAGAGATCGTGACTGTTTGGATGGCCTAAATGGGTTTTTAGACACCTACTGCCTGATAGCCTGTCTGCTTGGCAGACAAAGATGCCTGCAGACTCCTTGTCTGTCTCTCTCTCACTTTTTTTTCCCTTTCCTTTCTAATGTTGCAGGCCTTTGATGTGAATGCCGTGGTTGGGGTAGCTTCTGGTTTGTTCTGCTCTTCAGAACTGTGTTTTGGGGCTTGTTTGACGCGGATCCTTCACTCTCCTGCATGCTTATGGTTTGTGGAGCTGATTTATTTGGCTGGAGGTGGATGGCTGGACAGCGGGGAGGCACGGGCCGAGGGAGGCTGCTGGAAGGCCCAGCACCAGGCTTCTGGGGCCAGTGAGGTGTCTTGTGCTTTGCTCTCTTTTCTGGATGGCAGTGTTTTGGGATGAGCTGGGCTTTCACTGTCAAGCAAAACAGGGAGCAAAGCTTTTGTTCTTAGAGTCCCAGCTAAGACCAGACAGCGATGAGAAGGCCAGCATAGGCCGTGCTCAGGTCTGGGTAGGCTGCGGTGCCAGAGCCTTGCTACAGGCGCAAAGGAGCAGCTGCTGCCGAAGCGGTGGCACTCGAGAGGTGGTGCAGGCAGCCTGCCTGCTTCAACCCATGGCCATTTGGCAGCAGCACCGGGGCAGAAGCACCCAGCCAAGCCGTGAGCTGGCAGGCTGCCCTCCATTCAGGCTCCGGCTGTAGGCAGCCAAGTGACCAGCAGCTGTGGCTGTGAATAGCAGGAGGGCGTTATTCCAAGAACAACAAGAAGAGAAGTTTCTTCAGCTACGTCTAGGGGCTTTCGTGGCTCTTCCAGATGTTTCTTCTCATTCCAATGGGAACTGGAACGTGGAAGGTGCCCAAATGCAGCCACCCCTTTTGGATCCCATCCACTGGGATCCCCCCGTTGTGTGAATCTGGTTGAGGGCATGTTGCTGCTCCATCTGTGGCCGCCGTAAACAGGACTGGGGCGGTATTTGCTTGAATATGTTGCTTAAAGTTTGCAGTTGCAGCAAAGAGGAAATCCATTCTTCCTCAGTTCTTTGTTTCGGCATGATATCCAAAAGGATCTGTAAGCAATTGTGTGCATTGTGAAAATGGTTTCTACAGCAGCAATCCTGCTAATGGCCACACAAGGACTGTTCTTATCTGAAAGCATACTGAAGTGCTTGGATGAATCAGTTTTACAGGGGACAGGAACACAGATGTCAACAGGGACTTCAGTCCTGACCTGTTGTACAGCCAGACGTGGCTCTCACTCTGTTCCACGTCCACAGGCTTCTACAGCCTGGAGCTGTGTTCAGTAGAAGGCAACCTCAGACACATCCCTAAAAACCACCAAGCACACAAAAGCCTGAAATGGATTCTCTGGGAAATGGCATGTAGCCAAACAATAAATTTACAGCTGGGGTGTGTGTTGGAGAGATTTCATTTTAAGTAGAAGCATGCATAAGCCATATACTGCGTGTCCTAAGTGAAGTCAGCCAGGGAGTAGAAGAAAGTCCCCAAAAATCCTGCCTTCAAAGCTCCAGGACATCACCGTCTATGCAGCCACATTTATTGCCTACATGTTGAAGATAAGGAAGTGATTTTCACTCGTCTGTCATAGCAAGTTAATGTTGTGAAACAGGCTCATGATCTATTTAAATGGATTTCTGCAGCAGCCTGTGAGATCTTCACCCCGGCACCTCTCTGGCTGTCAGGCACTTGGGATTTCCTGGCTTTGGAAGTGCTTGTGGTCCTAGAAGATGGCAACAAGGACCTGGAGCAGAGCAGGAGCCAAGCTCCCTGCCAGCCACACAGCTTTCCTCATGATTTGTCACAGAACCACTATGACAGCTTTCTAGTCACGGCTCTGAGAAATAAAAACTTGTCCACCATGAGTACCCTTAGGCTCTCTGTCTCCTGGAGGATAATCAGCTCCTGGGCCAGAGGATCCACCCCAGGGCTGATAACTCTCATAATCTTTATCTTCTTGTCTGTTGTGGGACAGGATGACATCCCAGGCAGGCTTGGGAGTGCTGATCCTAGGGGTGACTCAAACCTAACTGTGCAGAGGGGAGCTTCCAGGGTCTTTGAGTGGCTGCTGCTGCTGTTTCTCTGCTGACAGTGTACCTGGCCAGCTGCAGCTAAGTGCTTTCCTGAGAATATCTAAACATGGGAAAAACTGGCTTTGTAAACCAAGTTGTCTGATTGTGCTTTCACAGGAATAAGGAATGTCTGCACTGATGCAGCTGTTGGCCAGCTGTGTTCAGCTAGACCAAAGCTCTGCTCATCTTGATAGAGAAGCCAAAGGCAGGTCCTCACGAAAGCAGAAGATGAGAATGAACTGGAAAGATCAGTCCCTTGATGTAGCATCCCGGCTTCTAACAACAGACTCAGACATGTGCCCTTCTCACATGAAAAAGCCGAGGCACTGTGGGAATCGTGTAAGATTGTGTCTTTAGGGAGAAACTGCAAGATGATAAGGCTCCAATATCTACTTAATTGCAAACACATGCCAGTCACCAGATGATATCTAGACTGAATTTAAGCTCTGAAACTTTTCCTCTGAAACACAATCTGGATATCATAAATGTAAGAATGAGGAATATGTGTATCAATAGGTTACTGGTGTAAAAAAGTGACTAAGGTGTGATGGTTTGGAAATAATAAGGTATAAAACACCATATATTGTCCTTTGTGCTTTAGATAAGACATTTCCATGTGTGTTAAAAACTACATTTTTTGTGTGTGTGAATGGGATATTTGAAGAAAGATGGGTAGGTGATACGACTTTGTCTGAAATAACCAAGCAGGTGATGAAGACCTGCAAACGTAAATATAACCTTGTGAGATTTGTACTCTTAAATAATTTTGATGAGCTGCTTGCTTTTCTAATTGTTACCAGGATGGGGCCCCGGGGCTGTTTGCATCATTACCCAGTAATACTGCTGGATGGCTGCGTCTGCGTGTTGTAACCATGACGTACGTGCGGCTCCTTGCTTGGCAGGCCGAGGCAGCAGGTGGGAGACGTGCAGTGCCACTGCCTGCCAGCAGCAGCCCCGGGGGTGAACAGGGTCTGGCTCTGTGGCACTTTCCAGGCTTTTGAGCAAACAGCAAAATCTGTGCCGGGTCTGTTCTGCAGGCACAAAAGTTAACCTCCACCAAGACAGGAGCCATGGGGTGGCAGGCTGGAACAGCTCTCAGAGTGGTTCTGGTGGAAGGCAACCCACAGCAAGCCGTTTAACAGAGCTACACATCATTCGTTAGCATTGTTTTGGTTGATAGTTTGCTGCTGAGTGTTCATGGTGGTCTGGAAGGTCTCTGAGGGCTGATGAGACTAGGCACAGCCCAGCACAGTGTGGCTGGAGCCTGCCTGACCGCAAGGGCTCTGCAGCATTGCCTGGCAAGGGATGCCGGTGTCTTCACACGACTGACAGTCTGGAAGCTGGGTGGAGAAAAAGAATTAATTAGAAAATAATTTCAAGTTTAATTTGGAGTTAAGTAGGAAACACTAGATATCTACAAGGTGTCCAGCTGCTCACCTTCTGAGGTCAGGAGAGGCTTGCCCATGGCTTTCCAGGATGCTTGATGGAGCCTGTTACTTTGGCATAGGTAGAAGGTGGCGTGTTCAGTTCCTTGCTGATGTGCGGCCAGCGTGATTACCGCGCGCCGCATCGCGGTTTATTTCACGGCGGGTGCCTTCAGATGGGGCACTGGCCTCTTACTGGTTAGCCACAGGGTAATTCAGTGTATTGCTGCAGTGCTGTGTAAGTCATTGCTTGTAATACTGTACTGTGTACAAGGTAACCTTGGTGAGTGTATTTCTGTTTATGATTGGGGTGATATTTGTAGTTTAGTTTCATCTGCTCTTTACCTCTCTCAGAAACAGCTATAATCTTGTCTCCTTTTGCTTTCTGTAGTGCACCACATTAACCTCAGCTCAGAAGAAAATAAAAATGTGTTGAAAGGTTAAAGGTATATCTTGAAGGCTGCCACAAACAAAACTGTATTTCTTCTTAAGGCTTTAATTCTGGAGAATGGTGTAGATCAGGGAATAATTCTGAAATGAGTTTCAATATGGAAAGCTTTAGAATAAAACTTCACCCAGAGGTTATTGATTTAATTATGGTCACATGAACTGCTTCCTTGATTTGGTCATGTGTGCAAATCTTGGAGAAATGTTGGAGGGGGTTTTGCTTGATGTGATTTCAGTCTGTTTTAGCCGCAGTGTAAAGAGATGGGATTCCCTTTGAACCAGGGCTTGGCCAGAACAGCGGTGATTACAGCTCAAAGTCACAGTGTGGAGAAGGAGAAGGTGTTAATCTGTCTGCCGTTTAAACGTGTCCGTTCCTGGCACAAAGCACCCTGGCAATCATTTCATGTCAGCCACCCCACAGAGCCGAGCAGGACAATGTCATCGTCCCTTACAGCTGGCGCCAGTTCGGCTTTGAATTTGAGTGTGCCAGCAAAACAGGGGAAGGACAGGCACCCCGCTGCTGCCTGCCGAACCTGCCTGTGTCCCTGGAGAGGCTGGGCTCTGCTCCTTTTAACTTGGCACCCTCTCAGTGAATTGGTTGTTTATTTCTTTGAACACGGTGCAATGATATTCCCTGCAGCCCTTCCCAGCTCTAGGGACATGCATGTGTGTTGGTTAAAGACGGGAGCGTTGGCTTGGTGAATTTTTCCGTAACAGGAGGCAATGGACAGCCTATGCTCCATAGCATTGCTTGGCCAGTTGCTTGGGATCTCATGATGCTCAGCCACTCAAGCTGCCTGGCTGTTATGCCAATGTTTGTTGATTTTTTCTTTCTTTTCTTCTTTTTTTTTTTTTTTTTTTTGTTAATCCACAGTTGTCTCTTACCAGCAAGTAAAAATCACAACATTTGCTAATCTGTTGTCTTGTTCATTGCCATCTCCCCAGCCTGCCAATGTGGCACCGCACACATTATTAGTAAAAGTAGAATTATAAAGCAGGATTGGGCTGCGAATGTCTAGGAGAACTGCTGTGCCAGAGCCTCTTCCAAACAGACTGGTCTGCTGGCACGAGCAGGACGTGCATCTCCCATGCCTCTCCTCCAGCTGGAGGCCAGGGGCAGGCCAGGGGAAGCAGCACGTTGTTTCTCCTTGCTGAGATTCAAAAAGCCAGAAATTGCGAGACTTCATGAAGCTGCAGGCCCACTAACATCCCGCCCTACCCAGAGCTTGGAGACCACCAGCCACTGTCAGCTTTCAAAAGTCATGCTCCAATTTTGCTTTTGAACACGTAAGCTTGAAGAAAGCTTCTATCTACTGGAAATGCAGTGTCAGACAGCTGATGTAGATCCTCACACTGTGTGTCATCCCTTGGTCATTGTTTTTTGCGTCTCTGTTCATACATTCCTTTTTCTAAAATCTTTCTCTTTGCTGTTGCTATGGTGAAAGCCTGCCTAAAAGGAAGAGTTACAGCAGCAACATCCACTGACCTACAACAAAATGAGAGCGTAGCTGCTCTGTACAGAGCTCTGCCTCTGAGGTCACTGGTGGGAAATCTATAGTGGGAATGGGAGATGACCAAAGTACAGGGACAACATCTCTGGACATGGTTTTAGTCAAAAGTCCTGCTTCTGATCAGTGAATCTGTACAACTGATTTCCTAAAAGCAGGAATTTTCCATGATTACAATACCAAAAGTAGTGGATGCCCCCAAAAAGTCTTTTTTTTTTTCCTTTTTTTTTTCCCTGTTAATAACCTTCCAGCTCCAATGTAAATTTCTCCTCTACGTACACAAATGTCATTGATACAGTGTTGTATTACAGTGGCTCAGCCTAGCTGGAGGCACGGTCCTTTTCCAGTGAGCTGATTTGAAATGAAATGAAAACCAGCCCATGAATTTTTTGGTTCACCTCCCGGAGTATAAAAATGGATGGTCTCATTAATGATTAACACAGCAGATGGTAGCTCAAAGGAGATTTGGAGGAAAACACTGCAGTATCTCCCTCCTCCAGTAAATATATTGACTTAACAGCTTTCTGTGCACATCCTACCTTATTTCAACAGACACGTCTGAATCCCAGCAGGGTGGATCTCTGCCTTCATACCTGCTTTAAGATAAGTGAGGATGCATTAGTTCCTAGTTGCCTCAGATAAGATTTTGCAATGTTGTTACCACTTGCTGGTTTGCAGTTCCCTGTGATGCTAGCAGTGGTTTTTAGAGAGAGTTTCTACTTCGGCCCAGTGAGGCATCTGAAGATTTCCAATGGCTTTTTACCCACAGCACGGTTACATCATTAGGACATGAGGAAATGGCCTCAGGTTGTGCCAGGGCACGTTTAGGTTAGATGTCTGGGAGACTCCACCGACAGGGTGGTTCGGCACTGGAATGAGCTGCCCGGGGAAGTGGCGGAGTCTCCATTCGTGGAGGTCTTTAAGAGATGTGTGGATGTGGCATTTAGGGACATGTTTTACTGATGGGATTTGGTAGTGTCAGGTGATGGCTGGACTTGATGCTGTTAAGGGTCTTTTCTAATCACTGTGATTCTGTGATCAAGTAAGCATCCACAACAATTTTGCTTTTACATGACTTCACTTCTGGCATATTATTTTGTTATCAATAAGTCCCTGTTACAGTGTTAAACCATTTTAAATACATATATTATATATGTAATTATATATATTATGGTTGCAAAATGTTTACTCCTGTTTACTCCACAATATTGGATTACAATGTGCTTGGGCAGCTGAAAAAACTCTAATGATCCAGTCTCTCAAAAGAACCAGGGGGATGTTTTTAGACTAAGCGTTTGCAGAATGTGATTATCAGTTTAGCACTAAAGAAATAAAAGTGCTAAAAACCAGACCTTGAAAAGAAGCCCTGCCACATAGTAATTGTGCATATGGCAAGCAGCATGCAGTGCAGTGGTAAGAAACCTGCAGGCTTTTCCCTGTTACTCCAGACTATCACTGTGAACATACATCCTCTTCTAAATTGACTAATTTGGTTTTACATTAATAAATATACCACAATCTGAAACCTTGTACACATTTTCAGATAGCAGCTTCTAAATACATGTACACTTTTTCCTCTTAGTTCACTGTGGAATATTGGTAAATGCGTGTATCATATAGCAGTTCTCCCTCTGGTGTAGATGGCGCAGATGTGAAAGCTCATCTGCGCAGTTATGGTGGATAATGCCTCCAGAATTTATTGCAAGGTAGTTTCCGTGGTGTACATGATGATATGAGCTGGCATGGTCCACTTGGCAGTAAGCTGATCCCAGCCCAAAGGGTGCACGCTTAGCCTGACGTTTTTCAGGGTAGCAGAAGGAGCTGCTGCTCAAACAGTTGAACACCACCCCCCACAAGCAGATTGCTCCGAGCCAGATGCCTTGCTAGTGCCAGAGGCTGCGAAGAGGGTGGGAGAGGAAAGGAGAGGCAGATCTGCTTACATGAGCCCAGCAGAGTCCTGAGCCCTTGCCTTGCCATAGCCATTTGTGAGAGAAAGGCCGTGGGTGGGAGGACACTGCACCCTGATGTGTATGTGTGCCATGGCACAAGTGAGCGCTTCCACTGCTGCATCCCACCACAAGACCTGAAATTCAGGTGCAGCTGCTGTAGCTGCAGAGGCTGAAGTACTCTGGAACATTCGATTTAATTGATAATGCTCAGTTCTTGTTTGTTTTCACTGACTCGTATGGCGTGTTCTTCTTTTATTAGAGATCCGAGCTCAACTCATAGAGCAGCAGAAATGCCTGGAGCAGCAGACTGAAATGAGAGTGCAGCTCCTTCAGGATCTGCAGGATTTCTTCCGCAAGAAGTCGGAAATAGAGATGGAGTATTCCCGAAACCTGGAAAAATTGGCAGAAAGGTTCATGGCAAAAACAAGAAGTACAAAAGACCATCAGCAGTACAAGTAAGAGATATTTCCTTCCCCCTCATCCCCATGTCTGCCATTCCTGTGTAACTGGAGTGCTACCCCACTTGTTGCTTCTGCTGTTTTTGACTACTGTTAGGCTGGACCCAGGTCAAAGGCATATTTAAAATTCTCACTCCTGCTTAGCAGCATAGCTGTTCTCATTGCAGCTGAAGGTAGCTGGGTGCCTAAATACTGTTTTGTAGGGTTGGACCACTGCAGTTATTCACGTAAACTTCTTAGAAATGCTTTCAATTTCTTAAAAGGTAAGTTGCACAAATATGATCCCTCACCTACTACTATTGACTTTAAACATCCAAAATTCACACAGTATTTAGAAGAGAAGCAGGGCCCCAAGATTGCTTGAAAGGTGTGGGCTGATCTATTGCAGTGGGGCTGATGGGTTTGAAAGTGTTCAAATAAAGGTCAATCACCATCACAAAGACAAAAAAGGGATAGGAATATTGGCAAAAAAAAGGTATTGAGAAAGAAAGCTATTTTTATTTGTTGTTGCATATGAACTTCTGGTACCTCTTGGTCACTCTTTTTCCTGGAAATGAAGAAGATGAGAATGTTATGTCTTGCTTACAAGCTAACATATCCCCTTGATGGCATGGTAACTTCTGTACAGAACAGCAGTGGTCAGGTAGTATTTGTCAAAAAGTGTGTACAGCATGCTTTATAAAGCATTTCAAATGCATTGCTCGCTGGCATAGTGTCATCTGGTTATTTTCCTGACTTGAGCTGATGAATGAATGCATCTGCCTGGCCCTGTTATGCTTAGGGGTATAAAACAATATTTTGTATTTTTAAAGCTGAAAAATCAGTACTTTTTTGCACTGCCTAGCTAGTACTGTGCTGTAAATACACAGGCAGATTTGTTGTTTTGGGACAGAAGTCTTTTCCAAACACACCCAACAAAGAAGAGGTTAATTCAGATACAACTTGTACAATTCAAAGAGCAGTGCTATGTATTTCTTAAGATTCAGTTAAGCAACTCGGTCATGTTCTGCAATAACCAAGGTGTGCATCTGTCTCTGCTTCAGAGGGAGCCCAAGCTTTCATTCAGCTTGTGTCAGAATCCTTCTGCCTTGTGCATACAAACATCTTTTCTAATTCTTAAACATGTTAAATCCGTACCGGCAGAGTCTGGATGTGCAAGAGGTCATGAGTGAAGTCCTGTCTTCGATTTTGTTGTGCAACTGCCCAGTTGTTTTGAGAGGAGATCATAGCAAAAGTCACTTGAACAGGTGGTCCTCTTGCTGTTCCTATCATTCCACCCAGAACAGGCAGGAATGCCTGGTAAATGCTTCTGTAGGATTGGCTTTGAGACATGCAAAGGCAGTGGGGACCAACTCATACTGGCATGGCCCTGCAGGGATTCCTCCACTATCTGAGCTGTGTGAGAAGACCCTGAAGCTCATCAGTATGAGTAACTCTGTTCAGATGTCCCTCTCAGACCAAATGGGGAAGTTTCCTTTACGCACTACTGAATGCACCACAGAATGATCAAGAAAAGGCTTTTGTCTGTTAATCATTCATTGTTGCTTTGATTCTGGGGGTAAAAGCTAAAGCCAAACAATCAGATGATGAATTAAAGAGCATATTGTTACCAGTGAGAATAGTTAATTATTAGAACAATTTACCAAGAGCTGAAGGAGTTTCTCCCTCGATTCACTGCCACCTCTGGCTGTTTTATCTCCACATGCTTGATCCTTTTGACTGTATGAGAATCCTGCACAAGAGAATAGAAAGAGGTAGCAAGTTTCTAGACCGTGCAGTTTCAAGACAAACTTGAAATTAAACTTTCAGTAAAATCAAAAGGCATATTTTATAATAGGTTTTTTGTTGTCTGTGAAACAGTTGTTCAGCTACATGTATTTTTGTTTGGCTTTGTGTAAAAGAAATGAAAAGTTGTTTGGGATTTTACTTTTCGCAACGTTAAACACTTGTGTCTACAACACAAAATTCTGTAAAGGAAATTCAGAACCATACCATCATAGAAAATGTCCTTTCTGCTCTTTGTCTTGTAACTGAACTATCTGTGACTGGCAGGAGCAGAGTATTCATGAATGCTGTGAATTTATGAATGCTGATCACAGAATATGTATGCTTGTGACATATGTATGCTAGTGTTCGCTATAATTTTATAGCAGTTATACAAATCCATTACTGTGAAACAGCCACACCTACAACTTTGCTTATGAAGGATTTGGAATGTGCTTGCTGTTCTTACTTATTTCTAATGTCAAAAAATTAAATATCGTTACTATATTAATACTGTACCCGTGGCTTTTTGTATCTGTAAGCAGCTGCAAGCTTTGTGGCAAGATTTTTAAGCTCTCGGTTGGCTTGCAGTTGGTGTCCTAAATTCTTCTGCTTTTTCTGTATTTTTGTATCTATGCCTCATGGGATTTGTAAAATGTTTCTTAAACGAACCATCTGAAGCTTGCCTAACCTTAGTTATTCCAAGAATGGATAGACTGAGTGTTCAGAAGCAGTCATTTTTACATAAAAAGCTCTAAGTGTAAATGTCAGGGAGATGTTTGTGTTAATTATGTAACTTTTCCATTTCTATATGTGATACGTATGTCTCTCCCCTCCTTAGGAAAGACCAGAACCTCTTATCACCAGTGAATTGCTGGTACTTACTCCTGAACCAAGTGAGAAGGGAAAGCAAAGACCACGCAACATTGAGTGATATCTACCTGAACAATGTGATCATGCGCTTCATGCAGATAAGCGAAGACTCCACCAGAATGTTCAAGAAGGTAATGTCTCTCCTGCAGTCAGTCCTCCTCCAGTGGGGAGTGCCTCTCAGATGCATGAGGGAGGCGAATGTGTCTTAATAGCATTTGAGGAGAAGATTCAGCACACGTAGCATAAAATCTGTTTTAGCACACTTATAAATTCTTCATGACTGTTCTCACAGAACAAATCCTTAGTGCTGAAATGTTTGGGAACTTGCTGTGTATGCTGGTGACCTTAAGAAATGAATCGCAAATATCTAAGTGGCAAAGGAAAAAGCCTTTCTTCTCTCAAAATCACATTTGTCTGCCCATGCAGAAAGAAAACAGTTTTCTCTTAGGAATCCCAAAATAGTCATGTTGAATTAATGAAGTATTTGTAAAAACAGTATTTCATTATAACTCTGTCATCAGAAAAACTGTGATTCAAGCCAAATTAAGGGAGTACCTTGCAGCAGTGCCATAGCATAAAGTTTCTAGCATATGCTGTGATTCTCCTACAGGAGTTCTTTTTTTCTCAATATTAAATATGAACATACACTTTTGATATCATAACTACTTCTATTAGATCATTAAGCATTATCTCTGTACATGTTTGTACTTGTGAATGTCTGTTACATGTTTTCATAACCCGTACAATTTATAAATCCCTCTTTGGCTAAGCATGCGCTCCGAGGCAGCCTTAATTTGAGATCTGTGTAACGCGTTTGCAGTCATTGTTGTTATAAACTTCTGGGAAAAAAATAGAATATAAAAGCATATCCGTCAGTCACAGCGGGATGCTGGTTGGAAAACGTCACACTTAGTACAAAAGAGTTCCAAAAGGTTACAGAATGTAAAGTATGTGACTAAATGTGATGGCATTTCCTGCAGGGGTAGCAGGTTAATACTTCAAAATAGGGAACTGATTTCACTTATACCTGACCACAATCCTAGACAGATAGCAATGTGGGAAGAAGAAACCTCATTGTTGCGCATGGGTTGTAGTTGAAGGAAAAGAAGTAAAAACATGAATCAGTTTTATTGGTGTGCATTAAAACCTGTGACAGTAGGAGGATCAAAATTTATAGTTCTTCAATCAGGAGTGAGTCGTTCATGTAAGATGTGTTTGATGCATAAAACTGTAGTTCACCAACTACTAAACTTGCTAATAAGGAAGATCATTGTGGAAGTTGGAAAGATGAAGGGAAAAGCAATCTGAACATGCTCAAGTACAGTCTGTGTGGAGACGTTTCAGACCTGCTTGGAACAGTAGGTTTTTTTCAGTAATGAATTTGGAATAGTTGCTTATGTTGGTTGCTCAGAAATCTCCTTTTTGCTATGTGTACATTATTAGACTGGCCGTAGTTCAGATCTTTAGCACTGGAAATTTTAGCTTTTGCTTCCTTTCTCTCCAGAGGTGCTGTACTTGGTACTTGAGGTACTCCAGAAGAGTGTAATGTTTAAGAATTTCTCATTCTAACATAGCTTATCAAAGAAGACTAAAAAGCTTTTCTTGTTATTTTATTCCTAATCTGGGTCTTCTAGGGGTGAAATAGGAGAAAGGAAATTGAGTACGCTTAACCCGAAGGTCACATGAGTGGAGCCCGGGTCCTAAACAACCGTATACTACCTTTTGGCAGGGTTTTCTTGTTAGCAGTCAGTGTGATACTGTCACATCAAAAAGCTGTTAGTTAGCTTGGAGCACAGGCTGAGTTTGCTCCCTAAAGGATGCATGAAGGGACCTGAGCAAGACCCCGTGATGTGAAGGGGACGGTAACAAGAATAAACATGGCACCATGGACTAATGTAAATGAGCTTTATGAGCTTGTAGCATCAGTGTGGCAGTGGTCGTTCACCGGTATTAATTTTGAACGTTTATTTTTGGGACATTGTTCTGTCAGGAATTAGCAGTTGTTGGAGCACAATGGTATTTCCACTGACTCAGAGAGTACACAACTCTTGCTGTAGTGCTTGCTGCAGAGTGCTTGTGAGGTGAGGTACTTGCTGTTAGTCCCCAGGTGCAGAACTGAATGATGATGAAGCCTCCAGCTCTGGGTAAAAGGGGAGGGAGATATAAAATGAGGTGAGCCACATTGGACAGAGAGAAAACCAAGACCAGTGCGGGAAGTAAAGCTGTTAGCAAATTGTCTTGTTTTATTCATGAAGAACATAAGCTGTCTACATTTATGTTTAGCCCAAATGGGCAGCTTCAACCATAATTTCTGTCAGATGTGAATGAGCAATCTAACTCAAGATGCCTCACATCTCAGGACTGCTTAATGGGCATCCACTGGGGAACAGAAAGAGATGGGGTGCAAGATGCATGTGTCCTGTACTGCAGTCCACCTTGCAGGCGGAGGTCAGAAGAGCAAATAGGAGATGGGCTTAGAATGAGAAAGGAGACATCCAACACTCTCCTCCATCAGAATTGTGTTCTCCCTAGAGAAAATGATAAGAAAGTTGTTGGAGAACTGTAAATGTTGAGTAGAATATTTAACCAATTTCTGTCACTGTCTGTAGATTACATTTTAAAAAAGACTGGGTTTGGAATAAAATCCTGTCAGAGAAAATTTTAATCAATCTCAGTGGGTTTTGTCCCTGTGAAAGCATATGGGATTTGTTCACTGTTCAGAGATTTTAGATTAAATAAGACACAAACAATATCCTGCAGATACTCATACATTGGAATCTGGTCATAGTGTTCTTTGAAATATGTACTCTCTCTCTAAGTAATAAATGTAGAGAATAAGAACATAAATATGAAGTTTTAAAAAATAAAGACTGACAACTGCGTGCTCAATACCTTACTGCAGTCTGTGGTCAAAAGCAGAAATACACCCGTGTAACATTTGTTCTCATAGCACTGCACATAGGAACACTTAATGTCTTTCTAAGTAATTTCCAAATAGCAGCTAATAAAGCTTCTCTGTATTCAATAATTAAGTTAGTAAATTATATGTCTACTACTTTATCAACCTAATAGTGTTATGCATCACTGTTACCACCTTGTTTTAGTTCTTCCCTGGTCCTGCAACACTGGCAGCTTCTGCATCTTTGGAGGTGCTTTAGGTCCCCCTTTCAGGTCTGGACAGTAACTACACCAAATCCAGCTCACAGATGATCTCATAGAATCTTTAAGGTTGGAAAAGACCTCCAAGATCATCTGGTCCTACCATTCCCCTATCACCAATGTCACTCACTGAACCATGTCCCTAAGCATCATGTCCAACCTTTCCTTGAACACCCCCATGGACGGTGACTCCACCACTTCCCTGGGCAACCTGTCCCAGTGCCTGACTGCTCTTCTGAGAAGAAATGTCTCCACATTTCCAATCTGAACCTCTCTCTGAACAACTTGAGTCCATTCCCTCTAGTCCTATCACTAGTTACCCGTGAGAAGAGGCTGACCCCCAGCCCCCAACACCTTCCTTTCAGGTAGTTGTAGAGAGCAATAAGGTCTTCATCATTTTGCTCTAAACCCCCAAGTTGCCTGCTGCAGAAAGGGAAGGTGCCTCATGGTGGATTGCACTCTTTCTTGCTTGCAGACAAGTTGCAGGTTGACAACAGCAAAGTCACTCTGAGTTTCTTGGCTCCTTCTGCACACACACACACACACTCCGTTCCCTCCTGCTCCCCAAGGACAACACTGCCCATTCTACTTCACAATGGTAGCCTTTACTGGCATTATTCAGCTAGCTGGCGGCCACATAGGTCCTCACGTGAAACTTTTCCATGAAGTGAGAACATTATCGGGACATATACTCTTTATATCCTATCCCAAGACTGGCTCCAGCTAGCTTTCTGGTAATGAAAATATCAAACAATATCTTCCTTTCCTGGCCATGCTTACCAGTATTGTTTTGTTCCCATTCCTGCTCGTGCCTGCTACGTGTAGCAACCCCTTAGCCCTTCTGAAAAAGATGTGTGTGGTACCTGGTGTTGGTCTATATGAAATGTAGTGATGAGGGATGTCTCTGCCCCTTGGTCTTTGTGCCTTCCCTTGGCTCACTCTCTGTTACTCCTGACCCGTGCAGTATTCTTTCTCATTCGGGTTCTTCCTTTGTGTGCTTATTTACATCTGTCTTAACATTTGGGTTATTGCGGTGAAAAGATTTTTATAGGTTCCAGCTTATGTGTTGAAAACAAATTGTATTCACACACCTGTTGGTGGCTTTCTTGTCTAGGCTGGTCCACTTAATATTTGGATACTCATTATTTTTGTTCTCCTGGGAGCAATTTGTCATTCTTTTTTACAGGGGTCAGGATCTAGCTTCTGTTTAAATGTACTAAATGCAGGACAAGGATAGGATCTAGTTCAGAGATTTTAAGGCATTTACCTGATTGTATTATGCTAGGCCTCGTACTGTCAGGGAGGCACTTAAGCTCTTCTTTTTTTCAGTTGCTGGCATATAAAAGCAGTACAGATTGCTGTTCATGTCTGGCCTTATTGTTGCACATAAAATTACAAACAGAAAGTAGCAGAGTTCAAACCTTGCATGCTTGCACGTCTCTTCAGGCAGATGGGGTAGATGGCCTCATGGGGACAATTAAAGAATAAAGCAATAAGGAAAAATGTCAAGCAGAAGGAAAAAGTATTATGCAGAACATTTCATGCAGTGATTCTGGTTACCCCAGCATTAATAATCAACTGTATAAACACATAACCACAAAATCCTTAAGCAGATTTGTATATTTATAATTTATAAAAATGTATTTTCTTTGGACAGAAACCATAACGAGGCAAGATGAACATATCTTCCAGTGTTTACAGTAAAAGATGCTGGAGAAGCCAAGCACAATAAATATTTTAGTTCCATAATCTGGCTATTAACAGGGACTGAGACTACTTGCCAAATCTCTTTGGAAGTTATAAAAATTGTGGCATAGAGAGAGACTTTTCACATCATTTTCTTAAATGTTTAGAGGTTTAAAAGGATACCGAAGCTATTTGTTGCTATAAACTGGCAAATCTGGGACAGAATGTTACTGTCACACACTGGTTATGTCAGTGTCACAGCAGCTCATGGAAGCTTCTTTTAAGCAACGGTTTGCATATCACTTCCCCTGGGGACCAGCAGCAGACTCACTTAAAAGAAGCAGTCACAGAATATTTTCCCTAAATGATGCAACTGATAGTAGCATTGTGTGTGCTAAATACAGACACTAAAGAGTTCCAGGAACAACTTGACTGACTAAAATTTCAAAAAAAAACAAAAAAAAAACAGATGAGTAAACTTTGGGTGCCCAATTACACTCTTTCTAAAATGGATGGAAAATTCTTACAGACTTCACTGGAAGGATATTAATGTGGAGTAAAATTTTAAGTTTATCAAGCATTAACCCATAAATACAAATCTTGATAACATCAGGAGGACCACTGATGGGTTTAAAGTTGAGCATTTCTACTCCAGATGTCTGTTGGGAAAGCAAAACAGCAGGCTGTAAGCAATCCAGGGGACTTCTGGAGAGCGTTGAGGATAACTTGCTGGACAAACCAGCCAGAGGAGAGAGGTGTTACCGGACCTGGTGCTCACCAGTGAGGAGGAACTCATTGCAGAGTTTCAGACTGGAGGCAATCTGGGCTGCAGCGACCAGGCCCTGGTTGAGTTCACGATTTAGAGGAATAAGGGTTTGGAGAACGGTCAGAGTTAGTGTCACTGATAAGCACCAGCCTTGGGCAAAGGGGAATTGAGCAGCTTGTTCATCTTTATCTCTTACACAAACTTTGTGGATGGAGGTCCGCATGCTTGGTATGAGAGGTTGTTGAAGGAGGGACTCTTGTGTTGGAGGGATGGCCCTGTTTTGGCAGCAGAACAGAATCTTGAGGCCCACAGTGCCTGAGTGAAAACTTTTTTGTCATTATGTGCAACATGAATATTGAAGTTCACAACCCTGAATATGATAATGAGCTTAATGAAGTACATGCTAAACATATATGACTATAACTCTTTACCCAAATCATGGTAAACATCACCCTAGGGAGGGAATAGATAGGATATAAAAAAAAAAAGGAGTTGGTGTAAACATACAGGAGAATAAGAAAGAAAGAAAAAAAAAAGATGAAATTAGAGTGAGGAAAAAAGAAGAGCTGGGGAGTGGAAAGAAGAAATTGGAAACCTAGAAGAGGCTGTGCCCTTTTCTCCTCCACAAAGACAGGGAAACCTTCTGCGCCTTCCCTCTTTGGTGAGAAATACCTGGGATAGCATTTTGCTAGCGCTGTTATCCCGTGTTACCTCCATTGCAGTAAGTGTATTTATCAATGGCAATTCCAATTTTGTTATATCTGTCACCTCATTAAATACGTACAACTTTGTGAAACTGTCTCAGTGAAAGTCCTTGGCAGGGCTCTGAAACAGGCAAACGCGGGACTCTGGTAAGTCCCCTCTCATGCACCAATGGGCTTGGCAAAGGGCAAGCTTCCAGCTGTTTGAAGACCTAGTGGATGAGAACCCCTGGAACACTTAAGGACAGAGGAACTGGTCAGAGCTGGTAACTCTTTAATAATGCTTTTCGCAGAGCAGAAGAGTTCTCCATCCTCATGTGTAAGAAAGCAAGCAGGGAGGGCAGGAAATGGGGATGGCTGAGCAAGGACCTGCTGGTCAAACTGAGGCACAAGAAAGAAATGCACAGGCAGTGGAAGCAGGGACATGTGGCCTCTTAAATTCCAGTGACAGTTTCTTCAAATTGTCTCTTCATGCTTTGAACCAGATTAGTTAAAAATACATTATTTTTAGGAAGAGTTTACATGTACTCTAACATTTTTAGTACAGTCTATGTTCTTTTCGTTAATAGGTGCTAATACATTTCTCTAGGACATAGGGAATAAGGAAGTATCTCGCTGATTGTTTCTCAGCTTTTAATGGCCTGACTAGGGCTATCAGCTTAGCTCCAGGAAAATGTGTGTTGCATCTTACATCCTGTTGTTTGGCTCCCCTGCAGAGAGCCTCCTAGAGGAGCACACTGCTCAGACATGTTGAACTACTGCAGAGAATGGGTAGCATCAAAGAGAAACAGGAGAGCCATTAACCACTGAAAATAAATGCACTCCTTATCTGGTGCTCTACCACACTATATATTGCACACTAAAAGCCATATCACTAGCCACTCAAAGTCAGTATTTCTTGATTTTAAATGCTAATGTAAAATGTGTTGGTTCTTGAACATAAATCCTTTTTACACTGCTAAGGCTAACCAAATTTCCTGATTTTTATTGGGCGATTCATACGCAATATTTCATCGGAAAAAGAAACTGACATATTATACATCTACAGGGTCCCTTACAAGCCACAGGCAGTAAGGCTGAAGTCCCCAGATGAATTGGTGGAAGGATGACTCATCTGTGACCATGTGGCATTGCTAAGATGTGTCTCCCTGTTTTTTACAGTTTTGCTTTGTTTTGTTTTTACACAAAAGAATCTGTGAAGGGTATAAAGAAAATGGACTTTTCAGTCTCACTTTCTGAAGAAATAAGGCAGCTTTTGTGCTGCCTAGTTAAGTCGTGCTGCCTTAAAACCAACCTTACTGTATTCAGGGCTTGTGCTGTCATCAGCTTTGAGATGGAGTGACGAAGAGTTGAAAGGGATTAATTGATTGGAGCTGGAGTTCGTCTCTACAGTTTTTTTCCCATGTGTGTATGTTGTCATCTAACAGTTGTAATGTCTACCATCTTATTTGTACGTTTTGTCCTTCTTTCTGCTAAAATGACTTAAAAAGTAGATCGCTCATATTCAACAGTATGGAAGCAGCTTTCTAAGAGAAAACAGGTGGCCTCCAGTTCTTCGATCTTTTAGGAGATGTGTAAGCTGTGTCAGAGCTGCACTGCTGACTTCTGAAGGCAGGGTGCCAATGTAAAGCAATGAAAAGCAATTCAGAGTTTCGGTTAAAGATTTTACTGCGTTTCTCTACAGCAGTTTGCAAATCTTCAGTCCTTCTCCAATCCTTTGCAATTCTTCACATGCCGCCTATGCATTGCTATGCATTTGATTTTTTTTTTCCTTAACGTTAGATGAAAATAATATGATATTTGCAAAGATATTGAAGTGATAAGCCTTGTTTTCTAGGTACTGAAAAAAAACAGAACACAGCTCTTGAAAAATACCAAACTTTTAGAAGTTTGTTGACAACCCAGAAAGCCATCCATATCCTGGGCTGTATCAAATGCGGCGTGGACAGTAGGTTGAGGGAGGTGATTGTCCCCCTCTGCTCTGCTCTCATGAGACCCCACCTGGAGGGCTGTGTTCAGCCCTGGGGCCCCCAGCACCAGAAGGACATGGAAGTATTAGAACAAGTCCAGAGGAAGGCCACAAGGATGCTCGGAGGGCTGGAGCACCTCTCCTGTGGAGACAGGCTGAGGGAGTTAGGGTTGTTCAGCCTGGAGAAGAGAGGGCTCTGGGGAGATCTCATTGTAGCCTTCTAGTACCTAAAGGGGGCTACAGGAAAGCTGGGGAGGGACTCTTTGTCAGGGGATGTGGTGATAGGGCAAGGCGTAATGGCTTCAAACTAAAAGAGGATAGGTTTAAATTAGATATTTGGAAGAGATTCTTTACCGTGAGGATGGTGAGGCCCTGGCACAGGCTGCCCAGAGCAGCTGTGGATGCCCCATCCCTGGAGGTGCTCAAGGCCAGGCTGGATGGGGCTTTGGGCAACCTGGTCTGGTGGGAGGTGTCCCTGCCCATGGCAGGGGGCTGGAGCTGGGTGCGCTTGAAGGTCCCTTCTAACCCAAGGCATTCTATGACTGTGATTCTATGATTATATTTCTAGTATCTAGTGAGTTAAAAATCATCTTGCATGTAAGGATTGGAGTGAATGCTGGTAAGTGGTGAGGAACATTCCTTAAATACTGCCCAGAGTCAGGGGTATGATAGTAGGAATAGGAGGAAAATATGCAAAGTGTTCCAGCTACTGATGTGTTGGTTTCATCCTTCTGAGAGACATAGTGGGTGGGATGTGTGCTGTGGTTCCTTCTTGTATGTGGGTGTTGCACTGGAAATTCTCATTCAGAAACCATTATTCCTGCAGGTGTTTTAGTGATGGCCAAGTAAGTGTTAGCAGCCTTGGAGATAAATTGCCCCAGAAGACTTTCCTTTGGCTTCTGTACAAATACAAAGTACTTCTCATAGCTAAGGCCATTATCTACTATGAAGCTGGCATTTTTAGATGCTGGGCTAATTATCAATTTATTCACAGAAAAAGAAAAAAAAAAAAAAAGCTGACATTTCCAGAATGTATGTTATGATGATACAGATTGCAGAAGAAATGTAGCCAGGCTTTTTGCCAAATCCTGTAGTTCTATTCTATAGTTGTTTTCCAAAGGCTGTGGTACAAATGCCTTCAACTCCTGCACAGTTGCCACAATTTTCATCTGCTTAAACTGCTATGGTCAACTAACAAAGGAATATATTTGAATGAGACTCCAGTTAAATACTCTTATTTTGACATACTTTATTTCTGTAATAACCACTGCCAAGCATTTCTTTTTTTCTGGGTCAGAATGAAAGTAAAGCCAGAGTCCAGAAAAGCTAAACAAAGCTGTTTCAGCAGCCCACTCTGTGGAGTATTATGTAGTTGAGTATCTGTTTCAAAGAGGAGCCACAATTATTTCTTGCATAAATATTTAGATAGTTGCATGTGCTGAGAAACAAAGACTATTCTAGATCTGAAATTGTGAGGGACGTCCATCTAGAATTTTACACTCCACATGGTTTAGTTTATGTATATACCGTAGCAGTTATAAGACAGTACACAGTTTGTTCCATTAAAAAGCTTTGTAACATTAATCCTGACCTTCACCCTTTCTGTTGGCACCTAATTTCCCGATGCATCATGAGAATCTCCCTCTTAAACTACTTCTGAGTTTCCTTTTATAAGTGTTCTGTCCAGATGTTGTCTGTCTACCTCTGCCTTCCCAAATGATTATTTTTAGTGCACTGTAATTCCAACAAAGTGTTGTCCTTGTGAGCTGCATTGCATTCACTGTCTAGGACGAGCAATTAATACAAAGAGTATGTTACAGTTTTTGCGTGCCTTTTTCTAATGATTTCTTTTTAATTACAGAGCAAAGAGATTGCATTTCAGCTTCATGAAGACTTAATGAAAGTTCTTAATGAGCTTTACACGGTAAGTACAGTTGCTTACTTAGCTTATCTTATACAAATTCCATATCAGACTTCTTCTGTAAGCTTTAAGTGTCCTTTTATCTAGCAAGTTACCCCCAGTGGAGGTTCTTATTTTTGTCTCTTTACACAAGTCCAAATTATCTATTTTGGAAAGACCACTCCACTCACTTGTTTAGGTTACGTATGCTAATACTTTCAGGATTACTCTCTACTTTAAACTCTTTTTCCCCGCAGACCTTGCTAAACAAGTTTCTTTTAAGTTTTGATGGTTATTAATAAGAGCTTACCAGAGCAAAGCTTTTCTGCCTTTTTTTATTTTTTTTTGTCATTGTTGCCATCTACTTAGTTTGAATCATTGACTAGACTCAGTAAAAGTCATAGTTGCGTGCTGTGGTGTCTAAACGTTTCCTATGTGCACTGCCCTATCTTTGAAAAGTAAATAATGGAAAGAAAAATGGAGGGTTGTGTAGGCTTTCTATACCATTCTGAAAGGTCAAGAAGAGAAAAAGCAAAACATAGAGCATTCTGGCAAGCTGCTGCTAACTGTTTGGAAATTCTGAAAAAAGGGAAATCTGAACTTCTTCTCCTCTTTGAAACTCATCTGCGTATCTCATTACTGCAGGATGAGATCCTGTCTACCTGAAAGCCATTTCTCAAAATATTCTGGGGATAGGTACCAACAATATTTTCTAAGAAAGAACAAAGTGAGAATTACTTTTTGTTTTGTTTTGTTTAAACATAGCTATGCAATGAAAAGGAACTGGTGAGATCTACCTCCTAAAAGTCTGTTGATTCCTGCTGGTTGAGGAAGTAGTATATCTAAATTTTATCTTGTATCTGAAAGAGATGAAAGTTCTGCACTCTGATACCTTACATAGCAGTCCCTAGACTGCACCCTTCCCTATACTCAAGATTTGGGGGACCAGAAAAACAAAACAAAAAACAACAACAGTGAAAAAAAGATACAATATTTATATTGAGAAACAATTTGTGATTTTAAGGAAGTTTAGGAAGACAGCAGAGACTAGCTCTCCTCACACTGGGATCAGTTAAGCATTACTTATGTCTCATCTGTTTTTATTTTGACCTAGGAAAAATTGTGCACCATCTGCAGATGGGTTGAAGAGCATTTGAACTCAAGAACAACTTGGGTGGTGAAAAAGAATTCCAAATAAATATAGACCTGTATCACTGCCCTAGATTCTTCTGGATTTTAGTTAAGGATGCAAGTTCCTAAAACTTGCCTTAAAATTTCTTTATCCTATTTTTTTGAGGGCTTTTCTTATTTTTTTTCTCCTGAAATTACTACTGATTTTGTAGAATGTGATACTGCAAATGCTTGTTGCCTCAGGCCTGTAGTCTCTTAAATATGCTGGGATCGGCTTCTCTAAAGTAATGGTAGCCTCAGACAATTCACACAGCTGCAGGGAATCAGCAACTGTAGCAGCAATTGCACAAGCAGGACTTCAGTGATGAGTAAGCCCTGAAGATACAGCCTTGTTCCAATTAAACCCTTATGTAACTCGAGAGCCTAGTGAGGTGCAGGATTAGTGCCTGTGCTCCCAGGAGAAGAAAACACCGAAGCCTGTGCTGAAATACTTGGCTGAATCACCAGTGAAAATCCACAGGACCGGGCTTTAGTATTTTCATTCTTTTTTGTCACATTAGTGCTTATGTCTTCCCACTGAGAGCTGCAGAAGTTTATTCAGGTACTAACTGCTGTGTTATGCCTTCCAGTGAGTGCCACTTCCTTTCTCAGAATTTAAGTTTTTGGTTAACTTGGATTTTTTTTTTAAAGCTGACAGAATAGAGTATATGCACCATTTAAATTAAATTACTGCTGTACAATACTTTTGGGGGGATGAAATAAACTTCACCTAATTTTTAGGCATCTGCAATGTATGTACAAATATCCTAGCCTGCCATCTGCATTCCATTTACAGTCACTGGAAATCTAACATGGAGATCAGAACCCTTCATCTGATCAGATGTAAGCATGTGCTTCAGATGAAATTAACTACACCGATAACTCTGCTGTCCAGCTTTTCATTGATTGCAAAGGACTTCATCAGCTGTAGGTGCCCATATGTAGCCAGAAACAAGCCACAAGTGAAGTGACAATATGGTGCAGAATAGCACCTGTTCCACTACTTGCAGCATTAGAATGATCATCAGTTTATCTGTGTAATATATATCCTTGTGTACGTAAAGGTAGAAAGATACCTAGACAGATGGACACCCCATACATAGGTTTTTAATTCTGTGTAATATTTACTGTTTACAGAATAAGATCATGTCATAGTGTCTTCACATAAACGAGTATCTACATTTTTTAATTCTGGGAGGCATGTTTCTCAGTCATCTACAAAAGGGAAAAGTCATCTTTCTGCTTTTCCCATGATTTATGGGGAAAAAAAAAAAAAAAAAGTAAGATTAATTTCAATCTTACTGCTGTGAAGTAAATCTTTGTGTCCAAAAGAAATTAAATGAATTTCAAGTCAGTAAAACACTGAAGTCTCTCCCTGTTAATCTATTTTTTTTTGAAAGAATGGTACTTTCATGAAATGTAAATACTAAAATATAAAACCTTACTGGAGTTTAAATACCCCTAAAGCCTCCATGTGAGGGGGCAAATATCAGAGTTTCTAAACAAACTGAGTATGTGCATGAATGTGGGTTTAATAATCTGCTTACTGCTTATGGCATCATCCTTTATTTTACAAGAAAGATCTGTAAAACAAGGTCACCTTCCAGAATTAAAAAAAAAAAAAAAAAGTTATGAAAGTGCAGTGCAAAGAATGAGAGACTTAAAATCATTAAAAGCTAAAATAGTGAGAATAACTTGTTTTGAGGCACAGATCTAGTCATTATAAAGAAGTTGCATGTTTTATTTGTTACTCCTTGAACTTCTCAGGTAAGGATTGGGTCCCTTAGGCAGATGTATGCAGGCACACAAGTATTAAGTATTTTTGCAGCTCCACAATGCTTCTTTCAAGCAAGCATCATGTTGTTTGCTCCACTGACAAGATGTAAGACATTGTGTGCCTAGATTTCCCAAATGTTTTGGGTTGAAGGGCTGGATTAAGTAATTGTTTCAAACCCAGATGATGAGAGGCTTTACCACCCATCTCTAGCCAGACATCAGGCCTTACCCCGACGGCGTTCAGACTTCTCAAGCACAAGGTACCTCAAACCCAATTAGAATGATCCAGAATAAATGGGATGTTTAAATGAATTGCTACTGATTTGGTCCAGATATTTTTAATGAATGAGTTCAGGCACAACCTACTAAGTATCAGAATAATAACTGACTTTGTTCTGGTGATAGTGCTGCATCAAGTATGCTGCATCACAGCCGGTGTCAGAAATAAAAGGTAATTTCAGGACCCTTCTCTGAAAATGTAAGCTTCACTTTTGCCTCAGAAAATCCTTTTTAACCTGTTGATAGGATCAGATCTAGCTACTGCTCTAGTTAGGGACTTCTGTCCATTGGTGTTGATGGTTTTTAAATCAAATTCTTCAAATCAATAAGTAGTGCTATAGATTTTTCAAAGGAGAAACTGTTCCAGGAGAAGAAAAAATTAAAGCACTGAGGAGTTGTAGAGACTTGCCACCTTCCACTAAGAATGCAGTCTGAAGATTTCCAATTAAAAAACCTTTCTGCGCAGATATATTTTTAAGACCATCTAAGTCTGAATCTCTGCTCTTTGAGAGACTACAAAGCTATTTGGCTGCATATTGAATGTGGAGAAGCTCAGAACTGCAGTGAAATGTCCAAAAAAATAGTCAGACATTTTAGAATATTAAATGCCCTTCCTTGAAAAAATCACTCCATTAAGAGATCTTTCGCCTTGCTTACACTTTATGTAACTCCTTCTTTTACCCATTTGCATCACTAGGAATTATCCTGAAAATCGGAGATGTGTATAATAGGTCTTCTGTTTATTCCCTGAGAGTAGTTTAGCTTGTATTCACTTTGTCTTATGTGCCATCCTAATTACAATTATGCATCATGTACAGGAGTGATGGAAAAATAAAAACAGAAGCAGGTGAAGTAAGGCTCCAGAAGGTGTTCTAAGAACCTGTGAGTGAAGCAGGCTTATTTTATTGGAGTAATCAAAATTTTGTAAGGCGAACTTTCCTTTTTGTTTTTCATCTGTTTTCCATAGAGAAGGTTTACTTGAATGTTACAATAAATGTTTGTATATTTTCTGCATGTTCCAGAACACTGGATGAGGACATGGTGGAGAAAAGTAGTGCACATTGGAGGGAAAAAGGCACTTCACATAAATACAACATGTTGAACTTTAAACTGACTGGTAACGGTCAGTAGTAGATAATTCTAGGAAAATATACCATGCAACTTTAAAGAGTGGGGGGATCAGCAACAAGAAGCAATTAGGAAAAGAACAGAGAGCAAGACAGAAAACATAATCAGATGCATGTATAATTATGGCCCATGTATACTCACATCTTTCAGTTATGTGTTACAGCTCTGATCTCCTCACTTTGTGAAGACCGTACTACAACTGAAAATAAAAGTTCAAAGAAGGGCAGTAAGGTGTGGGATGCTTCCACACAACAAACAATTGAGTAGGCTGGAATGCTTTGGCCTTGAAAAGAAAGGTCGGGGAAGGAGAGGTGTAATAAAGATCTACAGAGTTGGGAATGACAGGGACAGGGTGCCTAGGGTTCACCATCTCTTTCAACACATGAACAAGGGGTGATTAAATGAAGATAATATAATTTGGAAAGGCAAATCACTGAGCTAACGGCTAAATTGTGGAGCTCCTTCCTCAAAGACTTTCTGGACATAAAATGTGCAGAGGGAATGGACAAGTACTTGGAAGAAAGATCCATTGAGGACTTTCTTAGGTGCCCTACGTCTACTCTTCATAACATTTCTTCCTTTTAGGGAGAAATTACTAATGTCCACTTCAGAAGAGGGGCTAAGTAAAACTATAAATGAAAAGTTCAAAAGAAATGAGTTGAGAGCCACAAGAATAAAAACAGGAAAGTGATAGGAATTGAAGTGAACACTGAGGAAAGCAACCATGACAGTGCCAACTGCTTTACAGATACTTTTGAAGACAGGCTACTAAACCTGGGGGGTAGTATGCCTGGACTGGTACAACTTCAGTGTATGAATTATACACCTATACTTAACTGACTGGATTTATTACACATCAGACTGGAGTCGGTGAAGGAAGATAAGATCTTAGAGGGTCACTGACTGAGAACAGTGCTCTTATTCTCTTTCCTTTGGCCCTGTATCATTCTGGTTTTCTGTTTTTCTGAGCTGTTATGCTCAAGAGTCAGAAAGGCCTATGAAAGAATTCATTAGGTAGGAGCGCTAGTGTGAATCATCTGCAATATTTAGTGACATTTAGAAATGTGAAACGTATTTACCTGCCTCATATATATCTCATGCAAAATCTCTGCCTCTTACTTTTTGGAATAGGAGCTTGAAAGCATGCCCTGAGTGTAAGGAAGCAGAACTATAGACACCTTCTACCATCAAAACAGATCTAAGGCAGCTGAAGAATTGATAAGTGACACTCTAGTCAGTCTGTTAACCTGTATTTGTAGTATCTTTTTGTGAGTGTGTGTTCCATTTTGCAAAAGGTGACCGTGATAAAATCCATTGGGTATAGCAAGGAGCAGAATTTTTTTCAAACATCATAAAAATACATCCTCATGTCTACTACTTGGTTTTCCAAATTTCACCTTCTGTCATCATGCTTTTCCCAAGCAATACAATTGTAAGGCTTGCAGAAAAGTGAAAAAATAGGGACAGTCTAAAGCAAACAATTTAATATTAAATAAGACGAGGTCTGCTGGGCCACTTGCATTTTTTAGTTGCTTTATCTCACTCATTAAAATTTTAGTAGTCTAATTTCTAAAGGTAGTTACAGCCAGATTCTTTTTTTTTTTTCTTTACTGAAATAACATAGAATCTGGATTCTCTGTAGAAAACTTAAGTCCAATTTACTGTAGTATATCAGAGATCTGAGAGCTGGTGAAATCTCTGATTCAGTAATTCTGTATTGGTAATAATATATCAGAGACTACTCCTGGAAACACATCAGAGGCTGGCTTGGAAGTGAAAAAGATGACGAAAACAGCTAATACTAAGCCTGCTTAACTGCTAAAGTCCAATGATGTAGTGGTGTTGGTATAAGATATTACTTATTTATTGGGGAAAGCACTAGCTAACCTAATGTAATGAATCCCTTGCAACTCCAGTTTCTGATAGGAATTCACTACTTACCAGAGACAATTCTGAAACAATTTAAACTCACTAATTCCAACAGAAATGAACTTCTGCTCCATTAAATGATTATTTCCTGAAAAAGCACTGTGAAAAAGCTATTAATTATGCAGTCTTATTATACAAATAAAGCATGTTCCTTTGACAAACACAAGATAATTGCAATACATATTCTCTTTGTAGCATTCAGTCTTAATACTTTGGGTTAAGATTTTTTCTAGAAAAGTAGTTTGCTTGTAGAAAATGAAAGCTAGAGCCTTGATACAGGAATGTTCCTCTCTTGTAGCCCACAGAAGTTCAGTATTAATTGCTGTCTTATTGATGGATTTACCCCAGTAATGACTGTGGGTTTAAATAAAATAATTATCTAAGTGATGACTCAACGTTCCCTTCACTGTGGTAAGTGCTGTGTCCTGCCCTGAGCCCACTTGCTGAGCTCTTACAAATGATGAAAGTTGCCACCACTCAGTGCAGTCTGTCACCTACAAGTAAGAGGGTGCATAGTTTGTATAGCCTGATCTTTTCCAACTGCTTATAGTCTGACTTAGTTATCTGTCAGAAATCTATATTTTACATCATTGGATTTGTAATAATAGACCTGCTAAATTAGCCGGAGATGAACTCCCGATTTGATTTTAGAAAGGGACTTGTATGTGTTTAACAATGCTTGTTCAGTACAGCAGAAAAGTGCAGCATATCCATCATGATGGCAGTTCAGCATCTGCAACATTACAACCTTGCTGTCTTTTCAGTGTATACTTGATAGCTGATCAATAAGCACTTTGGGGGACTAATTAAAGTCAGTTCATTGATGGATGCTCTCACAGGATAGTCTATCAGTTCAACAGTTTGGTGGGCATTTGAGAATCTACATTGCTTATTTCATCAGAGAATTTGTCATTTGAGTAACAGATCTATGGATCTATTACATGTTCACAGATCTGAGATCCGTGGTTCTCAGAACTCTTAATACCATAAGACTGTTTTCAAGAATTAGATTAGCCTGTTACTGTCTTTTACAGTATCTAGCAGTCTTTTAAATATTCTTGGGAGAAAAGATGGCATAATGTTAAGGGAAAGATTAATATATATGCAATTTAGCATGCAAATTATGTGCTAATTTGTTGATGAAGTATGCACTGAAATACTCAGAAGCCTTGTTTATTCCTATGTATCTTCTGTTTGTGTCTATCTAATGCTTTTTCAAGTTTTTGTTTAGCTGCTGCACTATCAGATCTTAAAAAAATTTGGCAAATCATGAGAAAGACTGGAGCTGTCAACTTGCCCTGGAGGCTTGCAAAGTAATGATGTCACTAGTGCATGAGCTAAGCAGTGCTATCAATATATCAAACTAGACAGTAGTAAAATGCACAGACTGATCACTGTTCTGTACATAGTGTATACTGGTTTCTAAACCAGCATGGCTCAGGTAGGACACACTGACTATTGTCCAGCCCTGAGTATACTGCCAAAGGAAGGGCTTCTTTTTCAATTTTAGTTGTGCTGCAGTCATTTGTACTAAGAACCACGTCATTCTCACACAGACTTGACTTTCAATCAGGCTGTGTGGAGGCACTCTGGATTTGGTACCATGTGCTGTAAGCAGGTAGCGAGAGGAAGTACTCTTCAGTGATGCGAGCTTAGTGAAGTCAGCGTGGAGGCTTCTGAGCCTCTTGGTGAGAGCCGGCAGCGAGGCACTTCCACTCCTTCACTCAACAGTGAGGCAGGCTGAAATGTCATAGCCACTGCAGAAAGATAATAATGCCTAGTACACTGTGCTATACAGCACTCGGAAAAACTGCTTCTGAAACTTCAGTGTTTACTGCCTTTGTCAAGAAGTGCCAAAGCAAGGATTTTTCTTTATGTCAGATGCTTTGAGATGTGCTGTTAGGAAACTCAGAGAGGTTATTATTGTTCCCTCTTTGTAGGCAAGAACAGAAAGAGTACAAAACAAAATAACTTTCCTATATGGTAAGATAAATAATTTAGCCTTCTCCCACCAACTACAAAGTCTCCAGAGCTGACACTGAATGAAAAATAAAAAAATAAAAAGAAACAAACACCTGTAGACTTCTGTAAGGAAGCACAAACAAATTGAGTAAAAAGACCAACAGAGAAGGGTATACAATCATTGTCTTTCATTTCCTTTTCCCATCATTTTTAAGAGAGACATATAATTTTCTGTTCCTTTTCAGGTTTATTTCATAAAAAACTTCTTTAAGAAGTGTATTTCTTCTCTTTTCAGTAATCATTTCCATGTGGCTATATGAGTTAGATACCCCAGACAGAGGATATTGACAGCTTTAAAAATGCCTTTGGTAACAGTGCAGGACATAGGAAGCTAAACGTGCTGTTAGGTTAAACTGCAAACAGTGCAGATCTCAGCTCTGCAGGCTTGCATCCTCTTGTCAGCTCTTTTGTTTATTTTTGTTTTCACAGTTTTGCCCCATCTGTTCAGACTGTGGGCACGAGCTGTTCCCTTTGTGCATCCAGTGTTTCCACAGAGAGCTGTGAACGTGTGCTTTTAAAAATAACACCACTGCTTTTGATGCACATCTCTTGACTTTTTTACCTTGCTACGAGAAGCTGGTGAAGATTCACCTGTTACATTTTTAGTTCCAAACCTATTCCAGTTTTATCAGCAGCGTCAGTACTGCAGTGTTGGGCAGTTCCCCAGACTAGCCTCTCCCTTCAGCAGGCCGCACAAAGCCCCGCTGAGGGAGGAATGGAGGGACCCTTTGATTCCTCCCTGGCTGTATCCTTTGGAAATGAGAGTGGCTTGGGTAGTCTGGGCTCAAAGATGACATCTGCTGGAGAGAGTGCTCTGGCACCCTGTGAAGAAGAGAGGCCATCGTCTGCCTGAGGACGCCTTCCCACCTTGTTCCTTGCATGAAGATCGCGTGTGTTTGCAGTCCGGCAGTCCATGCGCTCTTGGCCACACAGCAAGCGTGTGTACAGGAAAGATAGTGGTGTTATGGCGGAAGGAGGAAATGTCTTCACAATTTCTCTATCAGACTGCTCCTTCTCCAGCTCATGTTTGGAGAGCTGGCCAGTTCTACATCATGGCTGAACTGCTGGCTGCGTGGTTAGACATAGCTTCTCTCCAGGCCTTTGAGAGCGATTCAGCTGACAAGGGACCTATCCCCAGACTGAAGCTTCCTGTTGTCTCTGCTTCCTTCCCATCCTCACAGCGAAGCGTATCCGCCTGTTTTCAAACATTCAGTACCCCCAGCACAGCCATTAGCTTAGTACTGAGGAAGATAGATATGGCCCTGATATTGATTTAGTTTTATTGCTCATCATTTCAGGCTTTCATACAGGGTCCTGAAGTTTAATAACAAGGATTTGGTTCTTTCCTGTCAGAGCAATGAAAAAAAAGAATCATAGAAAATATTTTCTGCACAACCATTGGCTTAAATATTTGATACCCTGCTGCCCAATCACCTACCAAATGTTTCTGAGACACGAGGTCCTTCTGGGCAGAAGTGAGGCAGAATGAGAGACAGTCTCATATGCTTACATGATGACTGGTTCTCCATCATCTTCCTCTTTATTTACAGTGCTTGGTAAAGCACTCTGGACTTTTAAAATTTTATATATATAAACACCCATTTATTTAAAGTGAATAGTGACAATTCTGGCATCATCCAAAAGCCTCACTGAAAGTCAGTCTTTAATAAAGCCTATAGATTCTTGGTATCCCTATTGGGATAGTGTTGAATAAAGCAGAAAATAAAAATGCAACTGGAAGTCCTCAGCCTTTGTTGGCAAGGAAACTTATCCAAATTCCATCTTTATAAGAGAACATTTTATTCAATGACCCTTTGTTTTTCTGTATGTACCTTTTTATTTTCATTTTCTCCTAATTCCTTTTTGATTCTGTCTTTTGCAGGTCATGAAAACATACCACATGTATCATGCAGAGAGCATCAGTGCAGAAAGCAAACTGAAGGAGGCAGAGAAGCAAGAAGAAAAACAGATTGGGAGGTCAGGTGACCCTGTTTTTCATATTCGACTAGAAGAAAGGCACCAGAGACGGAGCTCTGTGAAAAAGATTGAAAAAATGAAGGAAAAAGTAAATATTCCTTTTATTTTGCTTCATATGAAGTAAATTCAATGCATTTCTGACATTCTTTAGAATTATATTAGACAGAGAAGTCCAGCTGGGAAATAAAATTAAACAAGGTACACATAATAAACTAGCAGTGGGTTATAGACAACTTGATTTAATTGCAGATCAGAGAAGGGAATACTTTATAATTCTTACTATAAGGTTTGCTGTATTTCGAACGAAATACTAAGTTATCACTTTGTATTACATTTTTATATGAATAATAGGCTGGCAGTTAAGGATCTTTCTTGTTAATAGGAATGTTTGCTTTAATTGTTTCAATTTTTGCTACATATCATCAATTAAGCAATTCAAATACATTCATATACAATCTCTTTCCTAGCGTCAAGCAAAATATTCTGAAAACAAGCTGAAATCTATTAAGGCCCGTAATGAATACCTGCTCACCCTTGAAGCAACCAATGCTTCTGTTTTCAAGTATTATATTCATGACCTTTCAGATTTAATTGACGTAAGTATTTGCACATTTATTTTTATCTTCATTTTGTTCACGAATAATACGTATAATGCTTTTAATTTTCAAAGGGAATACATTAGTCATACGGGTTGCCCATATGACAATACATTCACCATTTATAATTTGTGTGGAATAATTAGCAGATATTCCTTTCAGCTTTATATTTCACAAAATAAAGTGCCAATAAGATGCTGAACCCCGTCTTTTAAAGTTAGAATGGTACCTTTCTTCCCTATGTGGCAAGAGCAAATATGACAGGAATAACATAAAAAAGTAGACGATTCCATTTTGTACTATTAAACTATTTCTTGACTACAGTTATTTCTTAGAACATAAACATCTTAAGTGCAAGTGCACGCTGCTAGCCCACGTCCAATTTTTCATCCACCAATATCCCCAAGTCGTTCTCCTCATGGCTACTCTGCATCCATTCATCCTCCAGTCTGTAGTCATGTTTGGGATTGCCCCAACCCAGTTGCAGCACCTTGGACTTGTTGAACTTCATGAGGTTCACCTGGGATCACTTTTCAAGCATGTCCAGGTCCTTCCGGATGGCAGCCTTTCCCTCTCTTGTATAAACTGCCCAACTCAGCTTGATGTCATCTGCAAACTTGCTGAGGGTGCACTTGACCCCACTGTCTGTGTCATTAATAAAGATAATAAGCAGTACTGGGCCCAGTACAGGCTGCTGTGGGACCCCTACCCCTTCAGAGGCTGGAAAGATGCTGATGTAGTCTTCTCTCCTGCCTTCTCTTTTAGAGCTCACATTTCCCAGTGAATGTCACCAGGGTATATTCCTATTCTGTCAAAACTTTCTCAGAGTGGAAAATGCTCCTGGTTCTTACCGATTTCAGTGATGTTCACAGAGTTTGCCATAGCAATGAATGCTGTAGAAACCACAGCCCTGGAGCTTCACAAAGAATTGTGAGAAGAAGCAAGCTGAAGCTCTCTTCTGTACATATATACAAAGATAACACTCTTTGGAGTTAGTGTTTGAAAAGATATTTACACAACCATGAAGACTAGAGCTTTCTAACAGCTCTACTCTTTAATAGAAATTTACATTTTGCAATATTTTTAATGCAGGAAAACAATACCTACTTTGAGAGGCTTTTTCCAAGCCATGAAAAACATTCTTTTGGTGAAGTGGCTTTAGAAATTACACTTCTCTAAAGAATTTAAATGGAAAATGTAAATGCCCTTTTCATCACTGTTCTGTAAGAGTTGGCTATAAACGTGTAACCAGAATTTGCTTCAGAGCCAACTCAATCTGTCTGTGAGCTTCTTTAAAGGAAGTGTCTTGCAGACATTTGTATTTAGTCAGAATATTCTGTGAAAGCACTGGTATCTAGACGGAGTGTTTACTACTTGACAGAGGAAACACTTTCTGTAAATGCAAGAGTCTTGGCAAGATTTTTGGGTTATATCATTGGAATGTGAGACATACTTCCCACTGACCATATGTTACAATGATCCAGACTACCTCATTCTGTAAATCTACTAATGTAATGGGACGATTTTGAGTTTTCAGAGCAGGGGTGGTTATTTCATTCTTTACCCTCTCTACTTTGTCCTTATTTGCCTGCCTCCCTTTCTGTGCTTCCCTGAACTCTCTCTCTTTGCAGAAGGGGATTACTTCTCCTTTGTGTCTGAATTTCAGTTAACATGGAAGGGATTTAGATCTCCCTGAGCTGTTGATGTTGATCGTAAATGAAACTGAATGTTTTCCTACATTACTGATAAATATGTCTGATGAAAATGGGATAAATATATGGAGGAGCACAGTGAACTCTTTGTAACAAAATTGGGGATGGTTGTGGGATTTATTTACTTATTAAATGTTTTTTTCCACTGCAACTTGATTTGTGAGGCTCATATGGAAAATCCTAAGTTGCAGTTCCTTAGATGAACTCAATCTGAACTGTTCAACTCGTTCATTTCATTAACAAAGCTCAGGGCTTCTGACTTAAAATGATGATCTGGTGTTCATCTTAAGCCCTTGTGATAAAAGCAAGATAAAATATTACTGGAGTCTTAGCTGGATGTTTTAATGCATTTTGTGAGCTGAAGGCTGGGACCAACATTTGCAGAGAAGTGGGGGGATAAGCAGGATTTGATATGTACAGTGTATTTCTGTTCTCACCATATTGTTCTAGAGAAATTTGAATTTCCTGTCAAATATTTCTTCTCTTTTGAATATGTATTAGGATCTTGTTCAAGTGAAGGACAGGATTAATTTTTCTCCTTATGTGTATCATGTAGGAAGTAGCAGAGTGTTTTTTAGCTAAATTAAATAAGCTTTGTCTGATACATAGATTTTTTTTTTAAGATTGTGGATTTCTGAGGAATGGTAGCATACACACCCCTGCTAAGCTGACTGTTAGTACCAACATCGGTCCATGTGGCACAAATTATTACTCATTTATTTGAAGAGTTCCATGTATTTGTGTTTATTAGTTTTATCTGAGTATAAGAGGAAGGTAAGGAATTTTTTTCAGACTTAGCATGCATTCTTGTGATCTGAAGGTAAGTGCTAGGAAATAGTGATTAAAACTAATTTCACTGTAGTTCTGCTACTGGAATAAATACAATGTTTATGTGTTGATCTTCCTTAAAGTGGAGTTTCCAAATATCTAATTGCAGTCTACATGCTTTGGTTAGGAAGTTAGAGAGCATTTAGCTGTTACAAACTTTGTTTATTCTGTAAAAGTTTTTTGTTAATCATTCATAAAGCAAGTTTAAAAGGAGGCTAGAGCGTGTGCAGCTCACAGTCTTTATTATAAGTTCTCATAAATATGATATGTACAGACAGATCCCTTTGATTTGAATGTTGATGTCTGTGTACCAGGGATGATTAGAACATGACTGATTTAGAGGTTAAGGCATTTTTATGAATTTCTGTCTCCATTGGCATTAGAATATTTATTATTGTTCCTGAAATGAAATGAAGATTAGCTTGGTTGGTTGGTTGCAGCTCTGTGCTAAGCACTGCAGTTTGTTTTGTTCAAGCCTAAATATACTCTGGGGTGCAATAAAGAAAGTAAATGCTCTTGAGACTGCTTCAGATTAAATTCCGAATAAGAATAAAATGCAAATTACAAAATTAATTTTTCACACATATCCCAAATGCATCACTCATCTCCCTGTACTTTGCCCAGCCAAAAGTCTTTACAAATCCTGAAATGCAATAAAACTCATAGTCTATGACTTCATTCTCTCCTTTCTCATCTTCATGTCTTACTGCACCAATTGACATCTCATCTCTCTAGCCCATAGATTGATAGCAGGTCTTACTAGCCATCCAGGCTGTCACCTTAGTGTGCTGATTAGCGAACCTCAAGGGTTTGTATTTCTTTTGGCTAACAGCGTGGCTGCTCGTTTGAGCTTCACAAGTCTTTTGGGTCTACATTTTTTCTACCTGAAAATCATGTATACGTGCATGAATGTGTAAGTGCATACATACCTACCTTTTTGCAATACCTGAAAAGTTGCTGTGTGGTTGTTTTTGTTGTTGTTGTTTTTGTTGGTTTTTTTTCTTCCAGTGTTGGGGGGGCAGCAGTTTAGTAGCAGTACCTTGCATTATTAGTTTCAATAATAAGCAAGTGCACCAAGTGCTGTATCCATTGTAGGCATCTCTCTAAACCATTACTAGTACTAGCAGATTAAAGCAGTGCTCTGCTCTCCGAATAGCTGTGAATTGGTATTGTGGCAGAGCTGTTTCCAGGTTAAGAATGTCTTTGTCTCTCAGTTTTCTGCCAGTCTGGCAGAAGTAAGAGTTGCAATGCCTTATAATTTTACATTTTGCTTTAAAAAATATAGTATTACTTATACAAATTCTACTTTTACTTATTTTTTTTTACTTTATTTATTTTTTACTTATTTTTTTAAGTAAAAATCTAAATCCAGACATTTTAAATTGCACTCATAAGGCATTAGTTCAGGTTCTGAATTTGGTTCCTGTTTTCTCTGCTGGCATTAGCACTGAAAAAAAAAAGGAGGGGGGGGGGGGAAGACTTAGTCTGGCAGTATATTCTGCTTCACGCGGGGAATCCTTGTTCTTGGCTGGGAAGCAGTATTTGTTACCCTGTACAGCTGTTATCACCTGCAAATAGTAACTAACCATGGCTTTCATTCATGATCAGATGGCAGTTACTGAGTAGATTAGGGGTTAAACGGTGAAGGTTTTGCATAAAGCTGCAAGGCTGCAGTGTTATATTCCAACTTGTAAAACAGCTTATCCCCCCCCCCCCCCCCCCACTTCTATAATAGTAAATCAGTGAGATTTCTATTGATCCTCCAAAATACAGGCTCTAAATGCCTGTAGTTTTTAACACAGGGATTGTTGGCCATGCTAAATGTAGCATTGCCCTCCATTTCTTATTTCCTCTCAATTTAGTCTTCCTTGAGGTCTCTCTCAAACTAATGCACATGAAATAAAGCAGCTTTCCTGATGCACTTTCTTATCATCACTTTTAGTCTGTCTTTTTCATCCACAGTAGTGAATTAAATATGAGATCTGATTTGACGCAGAACAAGAGAAAAACACCATGAGATTTTTCCTTTTAGAAACAGTATTTTTGGGACTGGGTATCCTTGAAATATGGATGGGCTTTAATATAAAAATTGAGTGTTACAGTACATGAAACACACGTCCATTGTATAAATGTAAAAGAAAGAGGTTAAGCTCTGTGTGTTTGACTGAACATGACAGCTTTTTTCCTTTTCCTTTAAATAGTTCAAGAGCTAGTTTTTAGGTAGTGGCTTGTTTCTCTTGTACATGCAGGTTTAGGTATGGTAAATAGGTTGAAAACTCTCTTTCCTGCCCTAGTGCATATGTCTGTCTTTCTGTCTCTGTCTTTTTCTCTTTTATTAAATAAGAAAGAGGAAAGGGAAGGGAACATGATTCCTAATGAGTCGTAAGGGTTTGTAATAAGCTCTGAGGGAGAGATGCATATAAACGTGGTGTACAGTCAACTGAATTCAAACTGCTTCTTAACCCAAATGCATCACTTTGCTCTTGAGTCCTGCAGGGAAGGATTTTAAGTTGTGGCTGGGCACCCAGGAGGGATGGAGGAAGGCAGAGGCAGTGTGCTCCCTGACTGCCCTAGACAGGCGCTGTCCTCTGCCTGGGACAAATCTCTCCTAAAACTGCAGCAATTTTGTGCAGACACCCTATGAGATGAGAAATTTTGGATATTTTCATCTGCTGCAGACTGTTTGCCAACAGATTTTTAGTCAGCTTGACCCTGGGCTGAGTCAAGCCTGAATACACTTTTCAAATAAAGAACATTGTTTTGTACGCAGCTGTTAGCAGACTGATGTTCGAGTGTGGGGGTGCCAGAGAGGTTTGCAGTGCTCCTGCCATTACCTGGAAGCTCACCAAGCACAAGCTAAAGATCCTATTATCTTTAATAGTATCTACTATTAAGATACTATTAAATGGGGGGAAAGGGGGATTAAGAAAACAATCACTTGATACACTTCTGCTGCAACATCTAAAAGATACATTCATCCATTCCGTTAAAATATTAACTGATAATGAATAATGCAAATGTAGGGTGTTTAAAATTCAGGAACAAACACAATTTACATTTTACCAATTAGACTTCAATTATATTCTAGGGTTATTCTCATCCCTAGAAATAAAAGAGATAAATTATGACGCTGCATTTAGTAACAATGTGTATTGCTGGCTCTGTCTGAGCATGGGAAATAAGGTGTTTACAGTAAGTACGCTTGTACTGTCAGGGGAAAGGATGTTAAACTGTTGTCATTGCATCGATGGCAATGATTTCACCCAGATTGCTGTGTTCAGCCCTGGGGCCCTCAGCACAAGAAGAACAATGAAGTATTAGAACAAGTCCAGAGGAGGGCCACAAAGGTGATCAGAGGGCTGGAGCACCTCTCCTGTGGAGACAGGCTGAGAGAGTTGGGGTTGTTCGGCCTGGAGAAGAGAAGGCTCTGGGGAGACCTTACAGCAGCCTTCCAGTACCTGAAAGGGGCCTGCAGGAAAACTGGGGAGGGATGCTTTGTCAGGGAGTGTGGCGATTACAAGGCGTAATGGCTTCAAACTAAAAGAAGATAGATTTAAATTAGATATTCTGAATAAATTCTTTACTGTGAGGGTGGTGAGGCCCTGGCACAGGCTGCCCAGAGCAGCTGTGGATGCCCCATCCCTGGAGGTGCTCAAAGCCAGGCTGGATGGGGCTTTGGGCAACCTGGTCTGGTGGGAGGTGTCCCTGCCCATGACAGGGGGTTGGAGCTGGGTGATCTTTGAGGTCCCTTGCAGCCCAAAACATTCTGTGATTCTATGATCAAAAAGCATCACAGATGGGTCACTAATGTGGGAAGCAGTTGCATTTTTTTGTTTTGTTTTGTTTTGTTTTGTTTTGTTTGTTTTTGTCATGGTACAGACATGGTTAGCAAGAACTGATTCATTTTTAGTTAGGTGCTAGCATTGATTTATATGCTTATATATAAGCATATATAAGGTATATCAAGATACATTTAAATAGATTATCTGAGGCTTACATATGACAATAATACTGTAAAGCCCACTTCTTGCTGGATTCCCAGAACTTTTCTATGTAAATGCAGCCATTGCACATCTGTATCAGATAAACAAATGCAAACATATTGCTGTACTTGTACACTTGATCTCTTTTCTAAAACTGTCCTTTAATTTTTGCAATGAAATGAGGATACTAAATGCTTGCTGTTTTGACCCTAGTACCACGTTTTGAGGTACAAGATACTTTGTAAAATACTTTGAAGACAGAAAAAATTCTGGACATAAAATTTTAGTGATAATTTATGGTTTTGTGTATTGGAATGGTGTTCTTGCCTTTTAACTGGTTTTCTTCTCCCTTTTTTCTGTTATTAGTGTTGTGATCTTGGATACCACGCAAGTCTGAACAGAGCCCTAAGAACATATCTTTCTGCGGAGTATAACCTTGAAACTTCCAGGCATGAGGGACTAGACATCATTGAAAATGCAGTTGACAGCTTGGAGCCACGAAGTGACAAGCAGAGATTCATGGAAATGTACCCCACTGCTTTTTGTCCACCAATGAAATTTGAGTTCCAGTCTCATATGGGTGATGAGGTCTGTATAGTGACAAATATCCCCACAGTGGTTATTTCTCTTCCTATATACCAGGATAGAAATTTTATCCCCTTTAACAAAGACACAGAATGGCAACAGCTGCTATTGCTACTCAAAATCAAGTACATCAGCAATAACCTTTTGCAAAACTTACAGCACTGTTCTGAGCTTCTTCAGAGTTCCCAAATAAAAGGTGTTGTGTGTTATTATATTCTATATTACCCATTATGACATATCCAGAAGATTTGCTGGCCAGCCTGTGCTCAGTCCAGCACCAATGTAAGTAGTGACTTTATGTTTTTATTACCTCTCTCTCCTGTAACAGCACTTGTGATTGTTATTTGAGAGCAGCTGCAGATCTCCAAGCTGTGCCCACTGAAATGCAGCCCTTTCCCTTTGTTCTCCATTTTATCATCTGGAGATTTCAAGAGTATGGGGTTCCCCAGCTGTGCCCTGTTCTTGTATTCCACAGGCCAGTAGCAAAGCAGAATGCAGAATCACCTGTGTACATCTTTATGGGAAGGTAACTCTAGGGTTTACATTTCTGTATGACTGAGAAGCAACACAAAGCAGCCGTACAAACAGGGCTGTGCTCTGTAGTCCTAAGATGGGGTGTGTAGTTCCACACCTTGTAGTATATAAATGCTTTAAATGTAGATGGTTACATTTTATTGTCTGCTTTATTACATTTTAGTGGCATTGGTGGGAAATTCATCTCATGTTAAGGGTGCAACCAAAGACATGATTTTTTTTCTTCTTTGTATCTCAAAGCTCTTTCTGATTCATTATTAGGTTTGTCAAGTCACTGCCCAGCAACCTGTGCAAGCGGAGCTTATGCTTAGGTATCAGCAGCTACAGTCACGGCTGGCCACTCTCAAAATTGAAAATGAGGAGGTAAGGTCTGTGTGTTCATGCGGTATGCATCGGACACCATTTTCAGGAAGATGCAGGGTTTTCTACCTTGTCAGAAGCACATAAACAATACCAAAATGGCTTCAATCTATATGAGCTGTCCTGATTTTAAAAACAAATACTGGCAAATATGCTATGTTAGAACCATGACAGAAAAAGCTTCTTATATACTTTTTTTTTTTTTTTTTTTCTGTTGGAGACACTTCAGGGGTTGTAAAAGAATGCAGGATTTGGCTTGCAGTAAGCATGGCTGTTTGCCTGAGCCAAGTATACTAACAAACCAGAACGAAACAGCAACATGTGTTGACTACATATGTATTGTTCATTGTCCTTTTCAGGAGAAGTTTGAGGTAGTTCAGTTTCAGCTAAAACATATGTATATTAATATGCTTCTATACATCTGTCTGCAAAATTATTTTAGTCTGTTTTCACACTTCTATTTATCAAACATGTGAATAATTATATGAAAATATGAAAATAAATTTACTGTGTAAATAACTCTCAACAGAGAGAAAAATACCTCATCTTTTTTTCCTAGTGTTTGTATTTATTTACCCACATATTTCATCCAATAGTTCTGATTCTTAAATAATCTCTTGTATTTTAGATGGTACTTTTTTCTTTTCTTTTTTTCTTTTAAGCAAACATTTGCTTCCAGACACTCAAATGTTAAATACTATTGTTCTTTTGAATTATTGAAATCACTCAGTTCTTCTGATAACTGTTCAGTCCAGTTTTAGAGAACCATTGAACTGAAAAGAGTTGAAAGAGTTGAAACAGGCTGATTTTTTTCCCAGTCATATGCCCATCACCTCGCACTACTTCTTGAGACCCATTTACCCTGGTGTAGAACTTAATTTTGAAGATCACTGGCAAAGTACTATGTAGAGGCTCCTTTGGTGGCCAACTTTGTGGATGTGATAAACATGGAAAACCACAGAATTTGCACTTAGCCTTTTCTTAGGAGATTAAATATGCATCAGATATAAAACTACCACTTTTCATGCCTGTTACAAAATAGTCAAATGGGTTGAATTTGGAGGCAGTTCTGGAGATGTTAAAAGAAGTACCATTTAGGAATTAACATCAAGTGTCTCAAAGGTCTACGTTTCTGGAAGTCTTACTTGTTCAGCTGGTTTAGGTGTTGTATGTTTAACTACCTACAGATACTGATATGTGTATGAATGCTTCACTTGTCCAGAGTACAGAATTTCCTTTGGTTTCTTTTAAGGCATGTAGAGCCTTGCCTGCTTTATAGATGTTTGGAAACTTCATCTTTTACCTGTCCATGTGGTTATAGTACTAAGTTCTCTATTTTGCGAGTGCTTCAGTGAAAACTTGTAGGGCATATATTTTTTTTGGCATGTCATAGCATATAGCTTTGTGGCAGAAAACCACTGAGCACTCTTACTGTCTTCTGTGACCACCCTCTGTCCAGTCCCCAAATTACTACTTCTGAAGGTCAAAGGAATTTGGACTGTCTTTTGTGGTAGCTAAGTCAAAATCTGTTATGCTTTCAACTGCAGCTATTTATAAACAGGAGTACTGAAAGCCTGTCATGGGAATAGCTCACCTAGCAAAATACATTTTTTGTAAACGACGGAAATACAATGCCGTTCCCTTTCTTCTGCTCCAGCAGTAGAGAGAGGCCCCACCGTGGGTATAAATCAAACTTTTATCCAATTTAAGGCAGTGTTAAAGGCCTTCAGTTTAAATGGGTATCCGTTCCTAAATTAAAGCACAGGGATGTTTTTGTGTGTGTGTGCTTTTTTGATAAACTTTTGGGATTTGATTTGAGTTTTTCTCATTCTGTGTCATGTCTTGAATGCCTAGAACAAAGTACTAATGCCTGTTAGATTTGTATGGTAGTCTTTAAAACAAACAAACAAACAAACAAACAAAAACACTCGAATTCAGAAAGCATCTCAAGGTAGCAAAGACAAAAGGAACGAGAAAGATATTTTTCACCAGTAAGTGCAAGGACATAGAGGGAGAAATCATGTTGGCAGGCACAAGGTTATTTTCCTGCACTGGAAGTTTGTGAAAAAGTGTGCATGATTCAGTTGACTCTACTAAAGAGCGTCTTGAAAAGCAAAACTTGGTCGTAAATTACATCGTTGTCAATCTTGCCAGTTACTTTTATTCCACTACTAGTGGAAACACTGCATCCTCTGTTCCAAGGCATCCATCCCCAGGTTTCCATCATGACTGTGCTCCATAGGAAGTGCTGTGAGACTGCTGTAAAATATTCTTTCTCCAGCTCTCTCCTCCAGCTGTGTCCAGACATCATTGCGTTTCATACCACAGCACTCCACAGCACAGTCCCATGGATTTTTAACATGGAAGAGCATGTTCTGTTAGCCAGATCCTTTAATATACTAGTTGAAACTAGCAGAAACTAGCAGAAACTAGCAGATTCAGACATATGCTGAAGAGTTAACTCTTCAGCACAGCCGGTCATCTCTATTTCCCATTGCCCCAGATTAGGGACCATAATCAAATCACATCACATTTCTCTCACATATAGTCAACAATGAGGACATCAATGTTTAGGGATTGTACGATGGTAAAGCAGAGAACTAGATGTGAAACCTAATGATGTTATTTTTGTGTTACATAGATATCTCTTATAGTACATCTAATTTTTCACATTTACACAACACCAGTTGGGCGAGTGTTCCAGAGAATTAGTTTAAGTAATGAGCTTCCATTCTAAGCTGTTCTGGTACGTATATATCTTTCCATTTGTTAAGATGTGCTTTTTAACACCAGGTTAAGAAAACAACAGAGGCAACCTTGCAGACAATACAAGATATGGTCACCATTGAAGACTATGATGTGTCAGAATGTTTCCAGCACAGTCGCTCAACAGAGTCTGTGAAGTCCACAGTCTCTGAGACATATCTGAGTAAGCCTAGCATTGCAAAAAGAAGAGCTAACCAGCAGGAAACCGAGCAATTCTATTTCATGGTATGTTGGCTGCTTCCTTATTCACATGATAACAGATCAAACACCTGAAGTAAACATTGTGCAGAAATTCCTGGGAATTAAGTCACATACATAATAATAGATTGATCTTCATCCCTACAGAAATTCAGAGAATATTTGGAAGGTAGTAATCTCATCACAAAACTTCAAGCAAAGCATGACTTGCTGCAGAGGACACTTGGAGAAGGTAAATATCACACAATAAACCTAAAGGTGATCCCAGACTATACAGTGAACCCACTGAAATTCAGGACGTATGCTGGAGAAAGTGACAGAGCTTAAAGCTTAATTGCCCACTAAGCGTAGATTTGATTTTTAACCAGTCATAGTTTTGATGAAGTGATAAGACTGGACACCCTAAATCAAATTTATTTCTTCAACAGATATTTATTTCCACTGTGCGTATGTTTAGACAAGTGACTATATATGGAGATGGAACTGTTGAATGAAAAATCTCATGTCTGAAAGGAGAGCTGACACAGTCAATGCAGGGTGATTTGAGAGCTGTGATAAATGCACTATTTCTACTTCCCGGTGATTTCTGATGACTTTTTTTTTTTAAGAGTTAGAGGAAAGTGATATTTTTTAAGCATGCAAAATTATCCAGGATACATATCTTACAATGGACCCACTAGTGCAACATTTCTGACACATGGACATGAATGTCCTTCTTGCAGTGTTACAGCTCAGTGAAGCATTTATGGAAGGTAATAGGTTAAATTCTGACCTCATCTACTTCCAGTAGTGAGACTCTTACAGACTTAATGAGGGATTCTACAAAGTATTTTCTCATTGTGAATTGGAGTGAATGAAAACTTAATGCATAGCTCTATACTTAGTTGATTATCATTATTGTATGTACGGTTATTTGATTTTTTACAAATTATGATGACAGAGAATTATCCATTGTCCTGAACACACTCCATAATTTTTAAAAAATACATCTTTAAAAAATACATCTTAAAATGTAAACCAAATGAGCAGATTCTCATAATGAAAAGGAAGTAAAACTGAATTGGGACAGTAATGAATCAAGCACTATGCATAGTTCCAGCCCACCTCTTAGCAGCCCTCCCAACAGGCACTTCCTTATGGACCAAAGGGAAAAGGAGAATCATACCACATGCCACACAGAGTGCTACAGACTTGAGAGGAAGTGTATTACACCACAAAGAATAAAAATCCTCTCCTGAAGGTTAAAGACTGTAATTCAAAGTTCAGACACGAGAAAGGAAACTTTTTCTCTGAAGAGTAACAGCATATGTCAATTTATTTTCTTTTTACTGCCAAAAAAAATGTGTTGTTAATCAGATCTCTTCTTGCTGTTAATATAAAACACCGGATCCAAAAATCCAGTTGTGGAGGTGCCTAAAGAGCTATTAACATTTCTGTGGCTGTGACCCAAGCAAAGCCCTTGTCCAGGGAGTGACTAAGCATGAAATAAGTAGTGTTTTCTTGAAGGGCTGGACTGTAGAAGATAGTAACTGTTTTCAGACAGCTAATTATATTATATTCTTTCTGATAGAAGTTTTCATTTAGTAGGATTTGGTTCCAAGTGCTGAGAAGTTTATTCCCACAAAAAAAAAAGATATGCAGCTATGTTGGTCAAAAATGAGGAAATTTTTCCTTCAAATGCTCACAAAAATGTATTTGGAAAAATAAAGTAAATATTTTTTATTTGGAAGCCCAGTAAAATACATGATCATTTACTGAAGGCAGAAGAATAAAAAGCAGTAGAATCCTTTGTGTAATGCATGTTGGAAAGAAATAAGGAAAGAACAGTATCAAAGGAAATCCAAAGAAAAACTGCTCAGCAGGATGTCTTAAGTGATAAATTGCTGTCAGACTCGGGGCCGTTCTGCCATGCTCGGGCATGCTTGGGCCATTCTGTTTGAAGCATTCCCTTTGACCCAGCCAGCTGTAACCCCAAGTCGTTTATGTTGTCCACAGTGTTTTTGAACATAGTTGTTATTCTATCATCAAGCCATAGAAATAGTATCCCAAATGTATAAACACACATTCAAAGCTGATATTTGGAGCAAAAGCCATTCCTATAAGTTAAAAATGTTGGTTACCCCACTTTATTGAGGTATGTCTTGCATGACAGCACACATGTCTGGGAAGGAAGACCTGGATTCTTTGCATGCATTGAATAGGTATAATTGAAAGGATAGAGAATTGAAAGGGTAGTAAAATTACAAATATTATTACTAGTGACTAGTATAGAAAATGATTTTTTTTAGGAAGTGAACTAACTGCTCCACTCAAACTGCCTCTTCTGGAACCTTTCATGTCAGCAGGACAGCTGACAAATAACACAGGGTGCCAAATTAAATAATGCAGGGGGGAATGGGGGGAGATGGAGGGGAGAGGAGAAAGAGGAGAGAAGAAGGATAAAAGAGTAGAGGGAGAGGATGGTCTGAACAGTAATTTTCTTTGGCACCATCTCTTGCTTTTATTCAAAAACGTGTGGTGCCCACAGTACTGACAGCATTTGGATTTTGTTCCAGCTGATCATCTAGCTACTCCAGTCCATTGCTGTTCATGGACTCTGCAGATGCATTTTCATGATCTGCACAAGGAAGATAGATAAAATGCTCTGTGCTGAGTATGCATGTGCAAATTTGGAACAGTAAATGAGGAATACTCAAACAAAATTGATACTATACATAGGAAGCACACTTATATCCAAGTTAATTCAGACCCAAGGCACATCTAGTGAGCCAAGCAAAGAGAAATGTAAGAAGAGAATAAGCAGTTGTAAAAGAAATCGACTCTGTGTCCCAGATAGTTTTTACCCTCATTTATTAAATATCAAAGATGTGTTTAAAACCTCCAGACTTGGGATTTGTAACATCTTTTGTTTAACTAGCACTTATTACTGGAATTCTTAGTCTCAGTGAATTTCTCTTGGTTGTATGAGCAGGGAATAGTTCCTGATTTTCCCTTTCCATTTCATTGATTATTTAACATACTCATCTTTATCCCTCTTTTTCACTTCTGTAAAATACGTGCCAACAAACTTTACACATCTTATCAATGCCAGAGATTTTTTTCCAAGAGCTTAATATATTTTCAGAGGAGGGTATTCAGTACTGTGCAATATTTCATGTGCACCAGAAGATTGCCAGATAATATTATTTTTGCCTATCACTGATTTTTGTTCTTTTTGCAGTATTACAAGTTTTTTTTGGTGTCACTTTCAAACTGAACAGGGATCTTAGAGCTAGTCCAAGTGATGTTCAGAGTGACTTTCAGAGTCAGCATAGTTATCTGTAGTTCTACTAGCTGCATAGGTATTTAATTCTTCCTTCCCTAATATCTGTTATTTGAACCTGTCAATACTGACTTCAATTTGCCATTGTGTGTTTTCTTCCCTAACATTGATAAACACTTCCGAAGGGCTTCACAGTTCTGTCAGGACTCGATAAAAATGTATTTTAGCTATTTGCACAATTTTCTGCCTCCTTAGCTGCTGTGATATCCCTAAGACTTCAGTAAATGTATTACATAAGTGGTTCTGATGGGAAGGCTTGAGTAAATGACCATTACACTTTTGTCATGATGAAAATAGACCATTTAATTCCATTCAGTTTCCCTTTTCTTGACTAATTTTTGATCAGTGATAATATTTTGCTATTCAATCCATAGCTGTTTGGTAACATATTAGCCTCTTGTGAAGACATTTATCAGAGGACCTTGGGTTTCTGAATAAGCTAATTCCGCTGATTCCCCTTTACCCAGTATTTTACTGACACGTTCAAAGAATTCTAGTAAATTCACAGGGTGCGATCTCCCTTTGGGAAAACAAGACTGGTGGAAACTTACCATACCATGACTGTCCTACTGTTTGATTATTTTGCTTTTCATTATCATGCATTTAAATGGGACACATGCCTGACTTACTAGTCTGTTGTTCTGCAAATGTTATCCGTGAACCTTTCTGGAGTACAGCATTTGCTTCTGTACAATTCCGTGCAATTGTCACTCTTCTTATGTCTGTGTTGTGTAATTTCCCAGTGATAGTGCTGTATTTTTTTTCCTGCAGTTACACAAATGAAAAGGAGTCTTTCAGCAGCAAGCCACTGATGTCCAGAGCTTTGTATTTTCTGCACTGAACAGGTTTAGGCACAAGGCACCAAGGGAAATGTGATCTAATATTGGTGCAGCTCTATCTCTGTACTGATTTAGCCAAAGAAAATACATTTGCAAAATCAATAGGCATTCTTTGGAGTTTTGCTTCAAATTATTTACAGTATCAAATGATCCTTTATAGTGAGCAGGCTTCTTAGAAGTTGTTCCATAACATGGATTGTGTTTGGATTTTAAATGCAGCTGTGGAGACGGTAGATAACCACATTGCGTTGTTAGTTGTATAATTATCTATCTTTTGCTGGTAATGTGAACGTTAGGGTTAAAAGCAATTTACCAAGCATAATTTAGTTACAAACATCTGAAAATCTACCTAAAACATGCACATTTTTGTTTCCTGTTTATTCAACTTTTCTAGGTCACAGGGCTGAATACATGACAACAAGGTAAGACATTATTATTTAACTTGGTTTAGAGAGCTACAAATGGAAAATAAAATAGAAATCACAGACTTTAAAGAAAGTTCCTAACGATGTGTAACATTGTTGTTGTTGTTACTTAAATTGTGTACAGGCACTGTGTGTTTTAACATTCAGCATTTTAATATTTCATTCTTGTGAGCTGCTTAGGCCAGTGTCAGTGGTAGGAGAAGCAGGGAAATCATTTAAAATATTTGTGAATGTGGACATTGCAGGTCGATTTTTGGTGCTAGGAAAAAAATCTTTATTGGGCAGAATGTACAGTTCAGAAGAAAATACCTGTTTCCCTCAGTATCCATGTGTTTGATACTTAAATGGGTCTACACCTTCACAGAAGAGAAGGGAGATTGTGTTAGGTCTCCCCGCTTTGTTCAGGACATACATTTTGGTTGTGTAATGCCACACCTGTGAGGCTGCTTCCAGACACAAACACAGACAAGCATGCTGCAACCCCGAGGGTATCAGCCTGTGAGTTTGCAGCTGCCACTTCCCTGTATTTCTGATTCTGGGCACCACCTTTCCCATACTGCTGGGAGCAGGAACATCCAGACTAACCTTCCTGGTCTCTCTCTTCCCTGCCCTTTCCAGTCAATACGTCCTTGCTCAATGCCTTCTCTTTCTACTTTTTGTTTCCTGGATAGGAGTGACTTTGTTGCCACCCCTTATCTTGAATTAAAAACAATGCAAAGCAAAACAAAACAACAACAACAACAAAATGAACAGACGTTTTGCCCTTCCAGCTAAAAAGTTTGGATCAAGCTCTGGCTCTGCATTTGCTAGACCACTTGGTTTTGTATAATTTCTTCTGTCTGGCCCCTATATTCCTGGGAACATCTCTACAGACTTCAGAGCTCCCTTCTTCCTCTTCCCACTGATTCATGGTTCATTTCAGCTCCATCAGCTGGACTTACTCATCTTCCTTCCTTACATGACCCCAGCTGAAAAGTGGTGACAAATTGGAGCATTCTTCCCAATTGCTGACATTAATTTTGAGACTTACACTCTGACCCCAGATACTACCGGCAGTACGTGGAAGTCAGCAAGCTTATGCCTAATGAGAAAAATGTTCTTTCCTGACTCCAAATTAGGGGACTCATGGGGCTCACCTCATCCTAAATTCCTTGTTCTGTAAGCAAAAAGAAAACAATGAATCTAGGCAATGATTTTACCGTAGTGAAGTGGAGAAACAGCTTGAAGCCTTCTTAACTCCTGTCTTCTCACACCTGGTCACTTAGAAAAAAGCTCTGAGGGAGAAGGTCCTCCCCATCTGATCCTTGGACCAGTTTCCCCAGTCTGGGTAGGACCTATCTGTTACCCCAGGGTTTGGTTAAGTTTCCAGTCTGTAAGACACGCGAACGATAATGTTCTTCAAAGTCAAAGTTAAAATGTAGAAGGGAAGAGGGTATTCTTGAAGATGAGTTTAAAATAAATAGCAGGTAGTACAAGAATGGACCAGAGTCCTACCACTTTATGTTTTGTGATTTAAAGTAGCGCTCCTTACTATTTCCCCAAAACCTTTTAATTTTTTACTGAATCCTGAGGAAGCCATAGAAACATTGGGCTGCAGATGCAGGGGAACTAGAGAAGCTGTTGGCATATGGAGTGCCATGACACTCACAAAATAAACTGTGACCTAGAGAAGAAATTTATTTTCTGTAATCTCTTTCAGTCATAGTCATCATAGGCATAACATGTAACATGCGAGGTGAATGTTTTGCAGACCAACGTTTTGTGTGTTCTTTCTTTTCTTTTTTTCTGCTATGCCGGCTTTGTTTATTTGTTCTATATCGATAACATCCTTTTAATTCCTTTAGCTAATTTGCAAAGTGTTTCTTTCCCTGTGTAAAGATGCTGACGGTTGTATGTGGAAGGTTAAAGCTGTGTACTGTTACTGGCTCGAGTTGAAAATGCAGAGTTTGGTTTTGAAGCGTCTTAAGAGTGTGCTGAGCAGCTTCAATTTGAATCTGAAGCTGCTCCGGCAGGTAGCAACTTTTCTGCTTGAGGTGCTTCGAGTGCCCCACGTCCTGCCACAGCTGGCAGCACAAATTCTAGCGTTGGCTGCACATTTCATGCATGACAGCGACAAGAAATGGCCATGCCAGTTGTGCATTGTTTGGAATAAACGTGTATGGTAAAACTGTAAAACGGGTATTCATAAAGAATGTCAGTATTTATCCATAAGTAATGCATTTTTAATGGGGGGGTTCTTCACTCTTTAATCATTGTGTTAAAGTTAAATTTGATGGAACGTCTTTGCTTGATAAGTAATGCGTTTATTTCTCCCTTTACAATGCTCTGTTGTTTTGCCGTGACTTTACAGACATTTCGTTTTATTGTATGACTTAATTCTACTTGCTCAGTAATCATATTCCCTTCCCTTAGGCCTCCAAATCTTCCCCCTAAGCCCCAGAAACACAGGAAGCCCAGACCCCGATCACAGTATAGTGCTAAGTTGTTTAATGGTGATTTGGAGTCATTCATCAAGGTACTGGCACCAGCCACTGGAGTGGCTGATCTCAACACTTCCTGCTATAATGGTCACGGCCTCACGTGAGCTGAGGCAGATCATTATGTTTAAGTCTGTCCTGGGGCTCTTTTCTTTCCCAGTTGATCAATATAATACTTCCTGAAGTCAGAGGGAAAGAGGAGGATTCATTTCTCACAATAGTCTCCCTACAGTTCTGTTAATCAAGTAGGGATAGGATTGGCAGCCTGGTTTTATTAGGAAACAGCATCATTTAGAAGATAGGGGATATAGTGGTGTACCCCACGACTTGGCACAGTTTCTGGCTTGCCATTTCAGTTACATTCAATATTCAAAGTCTATGAAGAAGCAGTATTATCCTGGGTTTAATATCCAGCTTTTGATTTCCTTTGACTTTAGGAATTTATTATATTGCGTGAAATTGTGATCACCACTATTACGGATCTTATATCTTTGCTGTATTTACTATCTTCTTCTTTCTCATACTTTTATTTCTAATAATGCTTCTAGCCGAGGCCGAAGGAACTCTCACACAAGACATCAGGTATAGTTCTGGTGAAAAGGGGACCATCTCTGCCTCACTCTCGGGTTTCATTCACGCCTGGCTCAAAATTAGTTCTTTCACTAAGCTGAAGGGGGAAGTTTGCATTAAGAAATGATATTACGAGTACAGCAGGCAAAACTGAACCGTGGCATAACTGTGGAGTGATTGTAGTCCTAAATGATGGATATTCCCTTATTCATTAACAAACACCTCCCCATCACAGTCAGTTAGTGGTTCTGGGCACCGGCTGACAAAGATAAAAGAAAGCAAGCTTCAAAAAATATGTAGCAATACATTTATAAGTGCAATGAATGGAATTCCTGACTGCAAGCTCTGTGAACTGAATTTGAATGTTATATGTGTTTGTTTTTTTTTATTATTATTATTTCTGTGCAGCATAGTTAGCAGCAAATATTTAGCAGAACAAATTCTGTGCTCAGTGGCACCATAATAGTTTAGCTGTCTTTGAACTGAGCTTTCAAGCAGCCTCAGCACAACTATATGGAAAAACTATTTTTATTATTATGCTGGTGGTGCTGTGTTGTGCAAAGACTTTCAGGAAATCATCACATGGTGCCAGAGATTAATATCATGAATGGTTTCTTGCTCAAAGGAGAAAGTAAGAAAAAACATCCACAGCAAAAAGCCCCTGGATTACGGAAGAACAGAGGAAATTTGGAGAAATGCTACCCTGTCGTTTTCTCTCATGTTGAAGAGGGTTGTACCATGTGGCAGTGTGAGTGACAGAGCTTACTTGCACGCAGAGAGAGTTCTATGTAGTCTTTCAAAAGGAAATAGCAGGTAGCCTTATGATAGATTTGGCAGTGTGGGAGCTAACCTAGGAAGTCATCCCTGCACAAAGAACGGGTCATTCCTCATAGGGATGTGTCATTCTGACATGCAAGAAGGGGTTACAGCTAGTGAAATACAGTATCACAGCAAATTGCTTTTTGTTCCATTTTTGCATCATCAGATACAATAATTAGTCCCAAACATACAGTCACTGACTACACACATCACATTAAATTCACAGTAGCAGTAGGGTCATTGATCTTGAATTTCACCAACACAGATTGTTACTTCAAACTTTTTCTTGTCATTAGATCCCAAATCCAAAGATTTGGGTTTACATTACTTAAAAGAATCTCTTAACTATGAAGTTGTATGTGGTTCTGACCTGATTCCCCCCCAAAACAAGTAAGAAAGTATGTATAGTATATAAAAGTAATATATTTGTATGTTCTTACTGCAAACACCATCTCTTCAGAGGCTTTACATTTATTGCATGAACCAGTGTACTAACAGGAGGTACGGGTGCATGTTGGGCATGTTTTCTAATACTCTGCTTTTGTGGAGGGCCAGAGTGCCCAGTGTCTGTGAAGATGACTGTATATTCCTCATTTAGCAACTGACCTGTTCCATGTTTGTTTTTTTTTATTCAGCTCTCACTGAATCATGATACTACTCAAAAAGAAAGTGCTCATCCAGACATTATTGGCTCTTGGCTAACCAGTGTTTGCTAGGTTTTGATCTAAAAGATAAACAAGCCACAACTTAAATAGCATAATTACTGTTACAGTCTTTCGTAAACCCCACTAAAACAATACGCAGTACACAGAAAATCAGCAGTTAGGTTGCCTCAGGAATTGCATTGTTTCATTGCTTCAGTGTGTGTTATTTTTAGCAGTAGGCTCTTCATCTACTTGGGCTTAATTCATAAACTTCCCGTTAGTGTAATTTAGCATAAAAATGAGAAGGAATAGTAAGAAGAAATGTGTATTCTGAGTTACAGGGTGCCTTTGAATTCATGATTTTATAATACAGACTGGTTTTATATTAAACTTTCAAATGAATTAGTCAATTCTCTCAGCGCTTACATATTTGAAATTCATTTGGAAAGAAAAATTATAGCTTCTAAGATGAGAAGTTTGAAGATACCTATTATTTATGAAACAGTATTTTTTTCCAACACAAGCATAATTTTAATCATATGATTTGTGTCTCTAATAGATATTTGATGACTTGTAGTCATTAATGTGCATAGGGTAAACCAGCCATTTTTTAAAGTGCCAAAACAACTGAAGGACCATGATGGTTCTTTTGCAAAATCAGCAGTTTGAAGGAAAAAGACAGTTCACTGAAAATTAGTGTGTAGTCATCCTCTCCCCCTACCACCACTAGCATTTTTTCTCCTTTGTTAAAACACCTGTATTTAACTGAAGATGTACCTATAAGCTGGCTGCTGGACCATGGGTGAGACCAAGAGCTTTGATTCATTATTGGTCTGTACTCCCATGTGCCCGGTGACAGGACGAGGGGGAGTGGGCTGAAGTTACGCCAGGGGAGGTTTAGGTTGGATATTAGGAAGAACTTCTTTACTGAAAGGGTTGTTAGGCATTGGAATAGGCTGCCCAGGGAAGTGGTTGAGTCACCATCCCTGGAGGTCTTTAAAAGACGTTTAGATGTAGAGCTTAGGGATATGGTTTAGTGGAGGACTTAGTGTTCGGCCAAAAGTTGGACTCGGTCATCTTGGAGGTCTCTTCCAACCTAGACTATTCTGTAATTCTGTGAGCTCTGCCTGTTGGAGGTGGAGAGGAGCAGGCTGTGACCTCCCTTTCCCAACGCCTTTGTGCTGACCAATATTCCTAACTCAAAGTGCCTGAAGTTCACCATGCAGTGTATTACCACAGTTAGGGCAGCCTGAAATAATGTTCCAAGACATCATCTGCTGTATTTTAGGATACACAAATCAGGAGGGAGGTCAGGAATGAGACAGCTAGTAAGTACCCCATGCAATGTCATTGGGTAGCTTATCTCCAAGAACTTTTCTGATAGTCCAGCAGGTCCAGGAAAGGCTTTGTCATCTGTTTATTGACAATAAATTTTAAAAAAAAAAAAAAAAAAAAAAAAAAAAAAAAAACAAGAGCACCTCCAGGAATTAGACCCTGTGTAATTAGGCCCATGTAAGATTTTCTCCCCTGGAGAAAAAAAGGGGTAAGTTAAATGAATGCAGAAGGATCGTCTTCATCATGGAGTATTATTGTTAATAATAAACTAAAGGCAAATTCACTGCTTTAACTCATATTGCTTCAAAAGTCTAAAATAAATGCATGAGCTTAGATGTCACATACAGTGTTAGCCAGATACAGTGGCAGAGTTAGAGAATGAAGTTTGTGAATTTCCTGATTCAATGGTTCTCATTAAGAACCTTAATCCTTTCTCTTCACCTGTTCCTTTCCCTCTGTCCCTAAATGGGATGAGAATTCTGTTAGAAATTATATATTTTCTTATGTGTTTTTTTGGCAGCACTGTATGTCCATCTGGATTGACCAAGAAAACCCATTTCACATTCATTCCAGAGTAGGGAGGTTTCCTTTTTCACATCTGCAGTACACTCTTTCTGCTCTTGTTTTTCTAGGATTCAGGACAAGTCATTCCTCTCATTGTGGAAAGCTGTATCAGATTTATCAATTTATATGGTAAGCAATGAAATGTGTTATGTCATTGCATTACTGAACTTAGCTGGATGTGTTTTGCATGATGCGTTTACAGCTACAGCTTTGTTTTAGAACTAGAGATGAAAAGCATTTTGAAAATAGAATAATTTCCCACCATTGTCTCCCATCTTTGCTGCAGGTCTTCAGCATCAGGGAATTTTTAGAGTGTCTGGTTCCCAGGTGGAAGTCAATGATATTAAAAATTCATTTGAGAGAGGTAATTGCATTTTCGCTTATTCAAGCACCCTAATATCTGACACTTAAAATGTTTTAAATTCTAATTACTTTCTTGTCTAAGATTTTTTGTTCACTTTTTGTACTGCACCTTAAACTTTGCTCTGTCATATGCTTAAAGATGGAGTATAACAATGACACGTACATGTTTTTCCCATACTATGTCCCAGGAGCTCAGGGTTGTTTTTGTGTAGATGTTCATGTGTCTCTTGGATTAGTCTTTTGTTATGGTAAACTGCAAGGAATAGTTAGTCTTTATTTTATTTTAAAGATCCTCAAAAAGAAAAGATTATGTTTTTAATTACATTCAAGAGACTACTTAATGCAATTTGAGAATTCTGTTACTTGATCTTCTGGAACATGAGTGCTCTAGTTCCTAGTCCCTCTGCCAAAGTGACATCATGATCAGTGCAAATACAGGATCAATGCAAATATAGGCCATGAAAGAGCTGTTCCATTTTTAACCACGGTTTTCATTCCTCAAGGAAACTTCAGCCCCAGAGGAGGAATTATGGGAAAGTTACCAGGAATTTAAAATAATTCTTTACACATGAATGTAAAATGCAACAGCAAACCTAGGATTCTCTGCTAGGGGAGATGGGGTCTAGGGCATTTCCAATCCAATCCCCTAATTACATTAAAGCAACACTAGTTACTTAGGTTTTTGTTTCTTCGTTTAATCTTACATTCTCTTTTGGAACCTTTTTTTTCTTATTAGTTTCCCGAATAAACTTTTGCAGATCATCTGCTAATGAGAAAACCCTTTGAGGAATAAATCTTATGACTAAAAGCATGAAAAATGATGCCCAGTATTTTTCTCACTAGTGTTAGTTGCATATCTGGTTAAACTTGATCTGGTCCTTGACAAGATAGGTGAAGTAGCTGTTTTTACGTGCTAAGTGAAGGCGTCTCCTCCTGCTGTCCAACTTCTGCATCTGCCTTGTTGTTCAGTGCTTCTCCTAGGTAGTGTTAGTCTGGAAGATAAATACATTTTAAAATGTTTCAAAATAAAGATTAAGTCTTTAAAATTACACGTAGGTCAGTCATGAGCCTTAGGTTTTCAGTTTCCATAAAGTGTTTTCAATAAATGGTTCTAAATATTCCTGAATGCTTTAGGTTTAATAATGAAGACAAATTTGCAATTCAAAGAGTTAGATAATCCATTTGTTTTATGTAAGCTCCCAAAGAATAGTCTCAGAAACTCTCTTCAGTTAAGAACATACAGCTTTTTTATTTCACTACTAGTAAATCATAACATGTTCATAAATACCTGGTTGGAAGTTCAGGACTTAAGAGATAACTACATTAGGTAATGTAAAGGAAGCTTTAAGCTACTGTGTTCAGTGTAATTTCTACAGTGAAGGGCCTGGGATTTCTAAAGCAATGTTCATTATCTTGAATGCTTGCCTTGTCACCTCCCACATAGTAAAAACAAACAAACAAACAAAAAGTCATTCATTTATAAAAATGTTGCATGCAAGAATGTTCCTGCATGTGTTTCATTCACTTTATTTACTTTTTAAGGTGAAAATCCTTTGGCAGATGACCAAAGTAACCACGACATTAACTCAGTTGCTGGAGTACTGAAGCTCTATTTCCGAGGGCTGGAAAATCCTGTCTTTCCTAAGGAAAGATTTAATGATCTTATTTCTTGTATCAGTAAGTAGAAATCTCTATTTATTTCTCGATAGAAATTTACTTTCATATATACAATAGCAGCCTGAAAAAGGAGCTATCTTCACAGATTTTTCTGAGACAATTTTGTTTGCCATCTGTAACAGTCTGGGTCAGTTATTAGTCATACTTGCAGCTGTGGTTGTTCCCTTTTTCCAGTGGGATTAATGTACAGTGCAACTCTTTGTTTAATAGAGCAGGAAGAAAACCTTTTGGTATACAGGAGATAGTTAAATTTATACGCATTATTATTTTCCTCTGTGCACTGAGGCAGACGGAAGGGGATGAAGTCATGACCACGCAAACAGTGTATGTTACATTTCACAAAGGTTTACATGCCCTACATCTTGGAGAGTCAGTGCTAGTGAAAAAGTAACTAGTTGCTCGGCGTTGTTGTGCTTGGCTTAAAAACCCAGGTACAACTGGCAGGAAAACTATTCAGTGCAAGAACAGAAGGAAGCAGCTGAATATTGTCTGCAGAAGAGCCCAGTCTGCCTTCCAGCACACAAGAATTGCCAAGTTGTAATAGGATGCCCAAGAGGAGCAGCGTATGGGTCTGTGTGCTGCTGGTGTTCATAGCTGGATGCTGAAAGGTTGTAGTAATTTAGTAAGTTCTCAGTGGATGGCTGAATTGCTCTGGCACGCACAAAACCTTTTCCAGTTCACAGATCCCTGCAGATGTTCAGGAGGTGTGAGGCCAAACCAACCGTCAGTAGGCTTAATGTTCCCTGCGGGTCCATCAGAAGTAGTCAGAGGTCCTAGCTTTGTGGAAGAATTTCCTCCTCTGAACCTTTCCTTTGTAAATTGCTTATTTCAACCAAATTGAGCCAATGGACAGTTTCACAGGTAACAAGGGCCAGTCCTTTTGGAATACTAATCAGGGCAGGCTCTCTGAACTGTGCGATTTTGGCAAAGGAGACAGCCCCGCAGTCAGGACAGCAGACCGATGTGTTCCCAGTGTCCTGGGCTGGCGAGCAGATGGGCTTTCCTGCTCCATGCCAAGGGAAACCCCAGGCATGAGGTTTCCTTCCCAGATAGGGAGGATTGCAGTAATTCAGCCTGGAGGTTACAAATGTGTGGATTGCTGGGATCCATTTTGTGTGCAATGTTAAGTTTTTTGTCCAACAGACCAGCATGATTTTCTGCAGCTGTTACTATTCACAGCCTCAGTGGTTCTGAAGTGTCCTGAAGGACCTTAACACTACGGTTTAACAGTCTGATACCACACTAAGGAGGATGCTGAGACAGGCACCCTCTTTTTAGAAAGCATAATCTTGGTACTGCCTGAGCTCAGCTTTAGCTAACCATAATGTCACAGCCCAGAAAAGGTCTGTGAGTCATAGAAATTGAAATCTAAAGTGGGATCATTTTGACTGAGTGATTTTCTGCACGACAGGGGTGACGGAACTTTACCTAATAATTCTGTGCTGATTTCCATAACTTGTGGATGAATTAAAGCATGTCTGCTGGTAAAACGTATTGATTTAATGGCTTCAGTTGACAGAATCTACCGCATCCTTAAATAAGCTGTTCAAAAGATTAATCACTTTCATCATTAACATTTGTACAAGATTTTATTTTCAAAATGTCTGCTATCAGACTCTACCCTTTGGATCTCTTTATGACTCTATTATTTTGACTAAGCAATAGGAAAATTGAAATAGTGATTCTAATATGTGGAGGTACTATATGTGTTATTACAGGCAGTATAGTCAGTGGAGTTGCATAGTATTGGAGTCGCACTGTGTTCATAGAATCATCATAAACAGGCTGGGTTAGAAGAGACCTCAAAGACCACCCAGCTCCAACCCCCTGTCATGGGCAGGGACACCTCCCACCAGACCAGGTTGCCCAAAGCCCCATCCAGCCTGGCCTTGAGCACCTCCAGGGATGGGGCATCCACAGCTGCTCTGGGCAGCCTGTGCCAGGGCCTCACCACCCTCACAGTAAAGAATTTCTTCCAAATATCTAATCTAAACCTGCTCTCTTTTAGTTTAAAGCCATTCCCTCTTGTCCTAGCACTATACTCCCTGACAAAGAGTCCCTCCCCAGCTTTCATGTAGGACCCTTCAGGTACTGGCAGGCTGCTATGAGGTCTCCCCGGAGCCTTCTCTTCTCCAGGCTGAACAACCCCAGCTCCCTCAGCCTGTCTCCATAGGAGAGGTGCTCCAGCCCTCTGAGCATCTCCGTGTCCCTCCTCTGGACCATTACAGGGGAAGAGGTGTCGCCATCTGATTCTGGTTTAGACTGCCTGTTCTCTGAGGCTCTCCTAAGCCTGGATTATCAGCTCTGTTGTAGCTTGTCAAAACAAGGTGTAGCAACTGAGTAGTTCTGCTGAATTTGACTTGTACTGTTGCTCTTGCAGAAGAAAGAAATTTTGCTCATGTTTGCTATGAGTCCCAGATACGTTTCTGACGGGTTTTGGAGGAAGACAGATATCTACATAAGAGAGAGCAGGATTGTGTTGTTTGGTTTGGTTTCCACAAGGTTATCTTCAGGGGTACTCTGAAACGACATGTCAATGCCTCCCTTCAATGGAGGGAGAAGACATTAATCTGGAATTCGGCTGGACAAAAGGGATTTTTGTTTTGAACATATTGGGGTGGTTTTACTTTGTGTTGTCACAGTGGGAGTTTTGAATGTGGTATGATCAGAGAAAGAAACAGCTCTTGTACCTCGTATCCACAGCCAGCCCCAGAATCACACACTGAGAATAGTGAGCTGTGTGTCTGCATCTTCTGATTATCTGAGACGAGCATGTGGTGGACTGTTTTTACAGCTGTGTACCTAGTCTGTGTGCCTAGCTAAGTGGTCCACTACTTCCAGGGAATAAAAGATGCTTTTTATTTGGAAAAAAAACAAGAGCAAGCATTTCAGAATATACTACCTGTCACCGTTCAATTTAAATAGAACCTGTGCGGTACATAATATTAGAAACAGTCTGTCTCAAAGACTCTTTCCATTGCTCTCTTTCAACTCTAACACTTCATATCTCTTGCAAAAAGGAAGACAGTCGAGGCAAAATTTTTTCTCCCACTACAGACTTTGAACCTGTCAGAGTTGTGTTAGTTTCTTTTTCTGGGCTCACACAGCCCTCGTACACCAAACAGTCCCCTCACCTACTAAGTGTCTTGGTCTCCATTTTTGTGGGAGCAGGGAGAGACTCCATTTCCCTTGTGAGAATAGAGGTTACCACAACTTCTTTAGGTCACAGCTGAGTGTGTTAAGACCAGAAAGCATTCACATTTTTATTTAAGAGGATTTAAGTACTCTTAATGCTTATTGCATTCACTTTCTGATGAAAAAGAGTAAACATTAAGTTGTTTTCAGATGGTTTTTTTTTAGATAAATACCAGTGTGTTTTTGTTAATTGGTGGCAGAAATTGTTATAAAAAGAGGGACGGAAAAAATAAAAATTAAAATTAATAAGGTTAATCTTCATGTAAAACTTTAAGAGAGCAGAATGTCATGCATTTTATATGGAAACGAAATGTTGCCAGTGAAAAACCTCTTGAAACTGAAATACTTAGTTATGGATGTCAGGCATAATTGAGGTTACAGCTGCAAAATGAACCTTTCCTCAGTACAGCCACTGAGGAATTCCTTTACATTTATGCATATATTTTCAATGAAATAGAGCATTGTGATTTAATGCTTTCCCTTTTGGAAATACACTGGAAGCAGTGCAAAGCGACTGACTTTTAGGACAATTTGTTTTAATTAGACTCATGAGAACAGTGTTACTCTGTTGGGGTTTATGAACTGTTTTAGCTAAAATTGGGTCCAAATTCCGACTTCTCCAGAGCAAGCATGAAAGGTAGGACAGAACATAAAGAATCCATTTCATTATGGGTTGTAAGTCTACATTCGCAGCAAATAGTGGCCACTATTGCTCAGAGCAGCACTCTGCAATCCAGCAGGTAAAACGGTGTGGTGGGGAAGGGTTGTGCTGTGCTGTGCTTCTTTTCTGCCCTGTTGTAGGAACAGGTTGGGCCAAACACACACAAATATTTGTAACAGGAGTTGCACGTAGGCAGAGTACTGAAGCTGTGCTGAATGCTTGCCATAGTTCACCTTCACTGCTTGAGGACTGCAGTTCCTCTCCTGGTGTGAGTTCTTATACGTGTTAATTGTAGTGGATTTCTATATACATACCTGTGCAATTGCAGCTGCAGAATCACCTCAGCTGCCCAGACTGTTTATCTTCTGCTGGGATCATTAAATTTCCTCTTGGTTTCATCTCCCTTGCCTTCAATTTGATATAGTAAGATGCCAGGGTGGATGAAAATTTACATATTTCTTCCTTCTAATGTTCATCATTTTGATCCCTTGCAGCCAGCAGTGTGCATTTTCCTCCAGACATAAATATTATGTAAGAAATTGATTTTACTGCTTTTCCAGACTATTACTTTAAAAGTTAAAAACTGTATTATGAGTTGTCAGCTCTTCCTGAAAAAGTTTCTACAGCGTGACAACAGTTTCTTTCCCCAGGTGACAGTGGATACCATTGTGTTTGTCTTCCTGCAATGCCTTGATAAATAGATATGAAGCAGCAGTAAATGGCATTGCTGAGTTAATATATACGTATCTTTGAGTTGTATTGGACTCATCTACCAAAGTGGAAAGAGGCACAAATTGCTAAGTTCAGCACTAATTCATATTCTCGTAGATTACCTGTCAGCTACAAATTGACCATAAAAATTGCATCTGCAAGTGTAACTCATTCCCATTTGGTGTTCAGTGTGTGTGTAAAGAAAGCATTAGGCACTCATTCTGTTACTAGTAGGTGCCACTCCAAGTCGAAGGAGTGAGTCACCCCCACACAGCAACAACACATTGGATTTTATCCTTCAAATCAGTGATCCTAAAGCAGAGATCTCACATTACCATTGTTTGCTTTCTTCTTCCTCCTTTATACCACCCTTGCCTGTGGAATATGCTTGGCTTGCACAGCACTGGCTATTAGGTTAGCACAGTTCATTCCTTGCTGAGAACAGTTTTCTCCTTCCACATGTTCTGATCAATAGTATCTTCCCTTTGCAAAATGTTTGCGTTTCTTTTGTTACTGCTGAGATTGGCCCAGGAAGGATATCAACAGAGGATGGTTAAGCAAGCACAGATCAGAATCCGTGTTTCTGTTTTCTGAGCTCTGACTGCTCAGGATCAAGCATCTTCTCCTTGTTGAATAACTGTTTCACCACCAGTGCAGGAGGGGCCGTATGTAGGACCATGACCATGGCCAGTGCACTTGTAGCATCTTCAGCTAAACTAAATGATAATGGCTTGTAGCTGTCCAGTTGGCCCAAGGTATTTGGGAGCAACTGCAATTGCTGTCTTGCAGAAGTCTTTTGTTCTCCATCACCAAAGCATTGAATTAATACATGTTGGAATATTTATTGTCTTTTACATGCTCCACTACTTCACAATTATTGCTTAGTTAAACTTCAATTTGACTTACATTTTCTTAATGTTATTTAGGATGAATGTATCCCTGTCTTCATTTATAAGTTGGTCTTGTTTTATTTGCATTTGGGGACTTCTGTCAGCAATTATGTTTTCTTCCCTCTTAAGCTTCCTTTACTCTTCAGAGGCAGATTGTTCACTTCTAATCTGTTTCACGTTAGAGGGTCTACCTTGGCAAAAACCTCATCATGAGTCAACTCATCATCAGTCAGGTGGTTAAAATGTGTTATTTCTCAAGCAAGAGGAAAGCGCACATTCATTGACTCAGTGTAACTCTGTAGTAAGCAAAAGTGGCACCACCTCTCCAAAACGGGTTCCAGTGTTTCGTCTTTCCTGGAGGTTGAAAATCACACCTTTTACAGGAGGGTTGAGTAGCTAGGATTTATGTCTACTGCATGCTGCTGGGAAGTGGACCTTAGCTTATGGCTGATAAAGAGGCAGCTAGCTGATATTTTTTTGATTTATGCAGTGACATGAAGAAGCTGGATTCATTCTCCTGGTTGTGGATTTGACCCTCATGGCTGAGACAGGTCTGGATGTAGGTGTGTCAGGCGAGCTCCAAAAAATTTGCTCTACTCTTAAGACATGGGAACTAGAAAATAAATATCTCTATTTTTTATTTTTTAACTGGTAGTAGTCTTGATTTGAGGTTGGTATTTGTGTGTCCTTCACACAGATCTCCCTTCCCTGCCATAGTTAGAGAAAACACAATAGTTCTGTGTTTGGCCTTGCCAGAGGCTTATCCCATTGCTTGTGTTTGAGAATGGGAATCAAATCATATCATTGGAGTAATGAACCAGTTTTCAAGTTCCCTGATTTCTATTTCTGTTTGGCAACTATTGCATTATTTGGACAAGTCCTGTAATATCAGTACTTCCATTTTCTTAACTGAAAAATGGGAGATACCTTCCTGTGTGCTGAGGTAGGAGTAACTGCAGTTCTTGAAAATCAGAGTAATACAGAGGGCCTCCAACAGGAGCACTGTGAGAGGGAAGACACGGTGTTATATACACTTTGGTACTACGAGGACACAGTGGTAATAGACTTCAGTACTGGGACTGCCAGTGGTTCCTGGCAGCAACCAGTTTGCAGCCTGGATGGCCATTTAGTCTTGAGGTCCTCTTTGGCCATTCAGGCAGTGTAGGCACAGCAGTGCTTTCTCTTTCCTCTGCATGGGAAACAGCAGAGCAGCAAATTCTTTCTGTCTGGATGCAGAAAGAACTCTCTGTATTCATTCCTTCTTTCCCACATATCCAAGTACTCATGCACTGCATGCACACCAGCAACTATAAAATTTGGCTCCTCGTTTAAAAGCAGCATGCAAATACATTATGTTACTTCGTATCTCCTTTAAACAGAGTCGGTGCTAAGAAAGATAAACAAGCCTTTTGAAATAGTGCGGAAAGCACACAAACTTACCACTTGGCAGAGGTTTGGGTTTTCAATAAAGGGGCTTTCACAGAAACTGGGACTGGGTTACCAGGAAGGTATCAGCAATACACACACCTCGTTCTCGCATCTGCAGCTTGTAACAGCCTCAGCGTAGAGGTGACCTGCTAGCACCAGTAATACCCCTACTAGGGCAACCGGGATAGCTCAACACATGAACACACATCCAAATTCTCTGTACCTCCTCTGCTGGTCTGTGGTGTCTACAGGGACCGGTTCCTGACTCAAACATCCTGTCAACCATGTCTGGGAGCTGCTTGAAGAGTTGCAGTTGGCACAGACACAAAGCGGAGACTCTCTTTTAGAGAGTGTGACAGCTTCTGTGCGGTACCTGCCTGCCCGTGTTCGAGACTGTGTCCCATGCTGGTTTTCGTTTATTAGTTCTGACAAAGCTGTCACACCCAGGTAGGCAGCACACTGCTGGAACGAGCCACCAGACCCACCTGGGAGTCAGGCCAGTGCATTTCTCAGGCCAGTGCTGGTCTGGATTCAGTGATGACTGATCCTGGGTCAGGGCAGGTCTCCAGAACTGGTTGGAAGAGGCAGGGCTGCAGCACGAGGAATCAGCCTGGAGAGGTTTTGATGCAGAAAGCAGATCTGTGTCACAACTTTGTTCCAGCTTCCCGTGTCTAGCACACATGGTGGAAAGGCTTGGGAGAAGATGAACCACGTCACTGTGCAGACATGCTGCTGAGGCAGGAGTGTCGAAAGAAGCAACTAAAGCACGTTCCTACCTGAACCCCATTCCATAGAAAATCCACATACACGCAGGCTCAGAACCACCAAAACCTACACAGATTCACAGACAGGCTTGGCAGGGGGAAGGTCGGGTGAATTGGAGACCACAAGGCATCACTAGCAGTAACAACTGCTGCTTCTGCTGGAGGAATGGGAACTGAAGATACAGTCAGGCTCCTTCCACTGAGAGCTGCTGGGTTCAGGGAGGTGGAGAAAGGCCTTGTGCTAAAACCAGTGACCATGAGCAGTGCAGAAGAGTAATGTGGCACTCCAGTGCAGAAGTGAAGGTGCGTAGCATTAGCGTGTCTGAGATGTGGCATGCCCTGGGAAGAGGGAGAGGAGAATTTCATTTGCTCTGTGGACCCTATACGTGCAAACAGCTCCCAGGCATAGCAGGTCCCTGCCAAGGACTCCTGTTCTTAACCAGTAAGCAGAAATATTTCTTTCTGATTTATATAGTTCAAGTTTAACAGAAACATCAAAATAAATTTCAAGTCCCGTATTCCACTTGAGAAAATGTAATGGCTTGAAGTGATTTTCAGCTAGAGCTTTGGTTCAGTGTGACTCATTAGGTAATAAATTACACAACTTGACAGCAGTCTTTTTCCCCATGAGTTTCGATGCAGTCAGTGGTAGCTCACCAGGGTCGGTATTCCGGTGTTCACCCACGGCGCTGTAGGTTTTTTGCCTCCTGCAAGTGCTTCTCTTTGCTATTTCTGTGCTGAATGCCACAATCCAAATGGATTTCCTTTATACCAGCAATGGTGGACTGGTTTGCTTCTGCAGAAACTCCCAAGAAGCTGTTTCACCCCATCCCCAAATCTTCTCTTCCCCAGCACATTAGCGGTGCTGAGCCAGGGGGATCTCCCATAAACACAGATGCAGGAACAACTTTTTCCCCTCAGTTTCATACAGTGGCGTTTCCTAATGAAGTGCAGCACTGCTACGTGGTAGACAGAAGTCTCACACCTGATGCTCTTCTTATGCTTCGTTCTTGGTACCAAAATACTGATTACTAGACACCAGTAGGTCTTCTAAGAAACATAAGTCAACGCACGCTTTGCATCTACAAATAAATGTTGACTGGGAGAAATAGCCATAGCAGAGAGCAGGAATAAACACCAAGAATTCTGATTACAGTTAGCACATTTTTATATAATTATAGCTATTGGCCTCAGCTCCTGTTTCTCATTTCCAAATTTTTGAATATCCATGTCAATGGCACTGGACAGTATTTCTCATCTAGTCTACTATGATTTTTCCTTGACGTTGTTAACTGTAGCATTCTTTCTTGGTTAACAGAAGGAGCAATACTAAAATTTTAGGTTGTTTCTAGCAATGGCATTTATGTAGAAGACACATTGAGTAAAAACTTTAGAGATTACTTGTTTTGAAAAATAATTTCTTTTATCCCATCATTACTCCACGTGCAGTCACATAATCTTTCTGACCAGAATAGAAAACAGTACATCCATGTTACAAAACATTAAGAACTGATGCTTTTATTAAGCTGACTTTGTTTTGCATGCTTCGGAAGAATTTTGGTGGACTGCTATAAAATCAGTCAGGAAGGTACACGGGATCTTTGTGTTTGTTACCTACAACCCAAACAACTTAAGACATTTCTCCTACTTTGTCTACTTAAAATTAATAGAGTTATAGCCAGACAGCTCATTAAGAAAACTAATTAGACAAGCTCACAGATAAGAATATTGTATCCGATATCCATATTCTAATGAATTAATTCAATGAGAATTAATCTGTATTCAAAACTGATGGCAAGCATGTTCCCTCAGGTTCTTTATGTTCTGATATTTTGGTTTCATGAGCTGTCTAAGTCAGCAAATGACACAGGGTTTGGAAGATTTGCCACTTCTTATAATTAAAGACACTACTTGGATATTGTGTGATTTTAATAAGAGGAGGAAAGACTTTCAGGTATTATTTTTCTAATAATACAAAATGAGAAGATACTGTCCAGGGACATGTTGAGTCAAGAGTCAAATTAAGTAAAATGACTAAATGTTATTTTAGGCCATAATATGAAAGGGAATGTAAAATACTCTCTTCTGTTTACAGGAATAGACAATCTCTATGAGAGGGCTCTTCACATCCGCAAACTCCTCCTCACTTTGCCCAGGTCGGTCCTTATAGTGATGAGATACCTCTTTGCCTTCCTCAACCAGTAAGTGCTTTATAATTCCTGGAGGTACAGTACCTTTATCCGCCTTCCTCTGCTGGGATCAACATTCTTTGCATTTACTCATATTCTATGTATTGTTTACATTGCAGCTCCATTTAACACAAAAGATGATCTTCTAATTGGCAATGAAAACAGATGGGAAATGCCAGTTTTCATTCAAATTAAAATTCCATTTGTCCAACAATGAGCAAGGTTGTAATACGACAGATTAAAGTGATACCTGAAATGGGGAGTGCAGGCTACAGCAATAAAGCAAGAAAAACAACAAATACAAGTTGTAGTTAAATTTAAAATAGTTTATAACATTTATTTATTTATTTTATCTGAAGATGATTGTAATTTCCTGATGGAAAAATTAAACAGTATATTCAGGCAAAACAGGCACTACAATCTAGCCATTTGATGCTAGGCACTGTCGGGGTGAGGTACGTATTGCTTCTTCTATTCCCTGGTAGTGGGGCTACCAATACAGAGAACATGTATCCCTGTGTATGCTTTGGTGTAATCTGGGTGGATCCTGGCACTGCAAAACACAAGCAGCTGCTGGAAGGAGGGGTGTGTAAGAAAGGGAAAGGAGTGTTCATGTCTTTATGACACCAAAAAAACTATTTCATTCTCAAAGAGAAAATAATAGACAGTTTGGGTGACTGCACTGTGTTTCTCCCTCCAGCCCTTCATAGTCCTCTCTGGCTTTGCTGAGGCGGGTATTTTCATGGCAAACTTTTCTTCCTGTGCACTTTGCCCTGATTCTGGCTCTTTTCTTTCTGCTGTCCTGTTGTCTGTTTCCCCTTTTATCTGTTTGTGTATTGCCTTTTTCCTCTTTTTTTTTTTTTTTTTCCCCTCTAAATTTTCCCCCTGCTGATTCATTCTGTCTTTGCTACCTTCCCCATTTCATCCTCTCTGTTCCTATAGAAACAGGGTCTTTTCAGCCAGGTTATGTGTGTGTGCCCGCATTCACAGCTGTTCCTATTTCCCTTCATCTAGTAATTCATAAACCACTTTCAGTCAATATTTAAAAGAGAGGCAGAGATCCAAAGTTTTGTGAAAGTAACTATTCACTGAAAACATGAATTCATCCCTCAGTAGTGACACCATGTAAACAGCTCAAATGCTTACGTTGCAGCTTCTTCTCCACTTAGACATATCAGTTACAGAAGGTTGTACTTAGTACATGGTCATGTTAGCTACATCTATGCCCTCTACCCAGGAATGCAATTCAGAAGGAAGGTTAAATCTCTTTATGCATCCATACTGCCTCTGGTGCAGCCACAGAAAAAACATTCCCATAGTCTGACTTCCTGCAAACCCATTTCTGCTTTTTGCAAACGTTCATATGACCTGCCTGGCCACATGAAGTCATCACACCCCATGGCTTGAAGACATCTGGTCTAGCCCCCTGCTCAAAGCTTCTAAAGTTAGATCAAGTTGCTCAAGGCTTTATCCAGCCAAGTATCTCAAAGGATAAAGAACACAAAGCTTCTCGGGGTAGTCTGAGCCAGTGCTTGGTCAGCGTTATACTGAAGAGTTTTCTTCCTGCTTTCAGTTGGAATATCCCTTGCTGTGACTGGCAGCTGCTGCCTCTCATCCCTTTGCTGTGTACCTCCAAGAAGAGTCTGTCTCTCTCATGTTTGTAGGTTGGTCGAAGATTGCAGCTAGATTCCCCTTCTCTTCTTAAGGCTGAACAAACCCGGTGCTGTTGACCTCACTTTGTACACCAGATGCTCCAGGTCCCTAACCACCCCAGTGGACCTTTTCTGGACTTGCACCAGTTTGTCAGTTTCTCAAAACTAGGCTCAGTATCTCATGTACAGCATTAGGAGTGCCAAGTGGAGCAGAGTCAGCTCCCTTGACCTGCTGGTTTTGCTTTTCCTAATGCAGCCATGTATGCAACTAGCCTTCATCACCAGAGGATGCACTTCTGAATCACAAGTAACTTCTTGTACAAGACTCCGGTGTTTTTCACTGGGAGCTGCTACTCAGCAGTCAGCTCCAGACTGTAATAAAGTACCTTTCACTGCTTTATATTCATCCTTGTTGAACTTGATGAAGTCCCTGTTGATCCAGCCCTCGATTTTGTCAAGGTCCTTCGAAATAACAACCCTGCCCTTTAGTGTATCTACTGCTCCCCACAGCATGGCATCACCTGCAAGTTGGCCGAGTGTGCACCCATCCCACTGCTCAGGTCATTCATGAAGATGTTGAACCAGCACCAGCCCCACCAATGACCCCAGAAGAGTATTGAACGTCGGTGGTCTCCAGCAGCACTTCCTCCCGTGTTTCACGATGATAGCTGCCATGTTTTTACACAATCACCTTGTACATGTATAAAGGCTGAACAACCTTACATATCAGTAGAACAACGTCTCCAGTCAATGCACAGGATATGTTAACATCATGGCATAAAAAAGTCAGACCATGGTTAATTTTACAAAATAGTTATGAAAGGAGTCATTTAAAGGTTTGCCTCTTCAGTTTGTATTGTTACGTGGCACTCTCTAAAATTCCCTTTTTAAAGGGAATATACTGCTGCATTTAAATGCAACCAGACATACCAACACATATGCTGCTTCAGAGTGCAGAATGGCTTTGAAGTAAAGGGTATCCCAGCAACTCAGGTTCTCTTAAACTGGTCCTGCACAGAACCACACAAAAGCCAGAATTTACGCTAGAAATTTCAGTGTTTTCAAATAGAGGAATAAAGATCAACTTGTCAAACTGGTCATTCAAAATCAAAATTGAAAACTAGTCATGTTGAATTTTCTGTAGCAAAGGATAGCTGGCAAAAGTTGATTAATAAGAACAATCGAAGACTTCTGTTTGGTTGCTTCCAAAATGAAACTCCTGTGGGAGCTTCTGAGCAAAAGGCAAGATGCTCAGGGCTTTTAGGTTCTATAGTAAAAATGGAAACTAGAAGTCACAAGAGAATTTGCAAGATCCAGGAACTTAGTTACCTCCAGAAGACGATTCAGTCTTCCTAGGTTACATACCGAGTTGGTGGAAGGCTTTCATCAAGGCCAGATGAGAAATGATGAGCATGTAGTACCCGCCTAGGAAGCAGTCCACTTGGGCCTCCAAGGATAAGCATCGATGAGATAGAAGCAGCAGCAGTTGATGCATTTTATATTAGCCCATTAGGTCAGCGTATGCTAAATACACTAGCGTATGAACACATACATATACATACAGATATGGGGTACAATGTATATAACCTATGGAAGAAACCACCTTTTATGTTTTGTTACGTAGGGTTGTGTCAAAGAGAACAGGAAATCTCTGAATGGGGATGGAAAACGAAGTTCTCCAGTTTTCCAAAGAAGGTTAGTTACAGTACAAAAATCATTTTTTCTTGATTTTTCTTTTATAACAGCCTTTCGCAGTACAGTGATGAAAACATGATGGATCCATACAACCTGGCCATTTGTTTTGGGCCAACCCTGATGCCTGTTCCAGACATACAAGACCAGGTGTCTTGTCAGGCACACGTGAATGAGATAATCAAAACTATCATCATCCATCATGAGGCTATTTTTCCAGATGCTAAGGAACTTGATGGCCCAGTGTACGAAAAATGCATGGCTGGAGATGACTACTGGTAAGTCAGAACATTATCCTTCTTTCTCCTTAATGAAATCATTAGACTGATTGTCTGGACAACTCCTGTGATATAGAATAGCTGTCACACACAATAGAAGTATGGAAATAAATGAGAAGAGCATTTAGGTTCACATAGAAAAGTGTTAGCTGTAAAACACATAAAGTAAAGGCAATTATGGTGAGATTCCCTACAATATTTTCTGGAAGAAGATACCCTTGTATTCAGCCAGATGATGCCAGAATTCCCAGTGTGCTACACAAAGTCCATAGCCAGATAGGAAACTGGCTGTCTGACTGAAAACCTCCAGTTCACAAGAGATGTGAACAACTTAAATTTCAGTTTGTGATGCTTTCCCCCTGCTCCCTTCCTCTCTGAGCCACACGCACTTTTCATAAATGAAGGGATTCCAAGGTTCTTAATAGCAGAAGATGGTGTCTGAAGGAGAGGTATGTAGACTTCCTCATCAGTTAGGTATCCATCACGTGTCATGCAAACTATGTTGTATATAACTTTTTAACATTGTAAGAATAATTTTAAGTAATTGGCATGGGAGTGGCATGTCTTTGAAATGCATGGAAAACATCAGTTACTCCCAGTGGACTGCAAAGGAAAGGGGCTGGGGTTTAATGGCCATTGAAGCATCCTTTTCATGCTCTGGTTTCTCTTTCTGCTTGACCTTTTGTTTCCCTCCAGTGACAGCCCATACAGTGAACATGGTACATTAGAGGAAGTGGACCAGGATGCTAGTACAGAGCCCCATACCAGTGAAGATGGTATGTGCATTACGTTACTGTGTATTTGATAGAAGGAAGTCTTACAGGTGTTTTATGTAGACCTTCTTCCTTTCCTATTTGAGTCTTATTTGAAGCACAAGGATTTCAGTCCCGGTGCGCTGTAGCAAAACCAGCACTTTTAATCTCTTGTGTTCTTTTTCACTCTGATGCATCTGTGTTTGGCCAGCTGTTTCCTTGTCATCTCCTGGTTTGTCCAGTCACAGGAAGGGCAAGACAGAAACTATTTCAGTCAGCACATACTATTTTCTGATATAAAGTTACTTTTAGTGGCTCTTTATCTTTTGTCTGCAAAAGCTGAACTTATCAAAATATGTCTTTGAATATTTTAATGGATATTTGCCATTCAACATACTCTGTTTTGATATAATTGTAAAAGCTGCTGCCATCTAAAAGGTTTTTAACTATTGAAAAACACGTGTTTACTCCACCCACCCCCAGTAAAACTTCTGAGAGAGTCATTTGCTATCAATATCGATCAAAGACACTACAAAAGTTCTAGGTACTGTAGATATCCATGAAAATCTTGATGCACCTCTGTTATATTAGCTCTTTTCAGCTAGGTTCGCTAAACCATGAAGGTCTATTTGGCTGTGACGTATTTCAGTTAGGCCATCCTTCGGATGTACCTCCCGGTAACTTTTGCTGGGTTTTAAACAAATGTAACAGAGGGAAGGAAGCATCAAAATTGTTAAATAACTGTTAAAGAACTACTACATTTTCCTGACAATTAGTAGCCAGTTAGAGGAAAAAATATGGAAAATAAAGTTTTCTGTAGAGAAGAGCTGCAGCGTGAGCTCACTGAATGTCTGGCCAGCGGGCGACTCAAAGAGAGCAACCAGCACACATGTGCTTACAGCCCACAGAAACAAAAGCTGCCTCGTGTCCGTCTCAGAGGATGCATGGAGGGAGGAAGAGTCAGGGGGAGAGGGGAGGAAGGGAGCTGCAGCAGAGAAGGAAAATTTATAAAAATAAAAGTATGTCATCAGTAGCAGCTGGGATGGCTGCCATAGGGAAGGGGAACAGGAAGGTGTTCCTATAGGAAACCTAACTGCCTTGGTCCTAATGCACACAAAGCAATGTAAGCAATTGTTCCAGTGTAGCTGCACCCGTCTGCTTTGTCACGTAGACGTGCCGACAGTGACAGATTGCCTGTCTCTTCCCCTTTCCCGGGGTGAGGAGGGGCAGGCAGAGTCTATCGCTGCAGCTGCCTGGAGAGGAGGCACATTGGGGTGGGCAAGCATCACAGAAGGGTGAAAAAAATAAGGGAGGAGAGAGGTCTCTGTTAATTTTATGCCTGAGGTCTATACCCATGCCTGTACTTACTATAGGGAATATTGTTTTACAAGACAGCCGGGACATATTTTTGTCTTGACCAGCTCTGTAGAGCTAACTGCACCTTCTTTCTCCAGTGCCACTAAATCATGTGAAGAAATTCAGAATTACACCTTATTTTTCCAAGACAGTATAGCTATGCTTTATAGGAAGTCCTTCTATTGGAGGTGTCAAGCTAGAGTAGTAGCCAAAGAAGTCTGTCTGCCTCTCCTTTAGAGCATAAATAAGGTAGTGAAATGCAGGCGACACACCAGTGCTACATATGAGGGCCAACTGTGAGGACCTGGGACCAAAATGAGAAAGTGCTGAGTGGACATGGAAGAGAAGCTTCTCATCAGCAGTCAAAGGTGGTTCCTTCAAAACCATTCCTAGGAAAGATTAAAACATCAGAGGAGCAAAAGTATGCACATTCTGGCCATGGAAATGTCACAGTGTGTGTCACCTGTGCCTCGTTTTACACTGCTGTTGTAGTGCCTGTATTACTTACACCTGTGTCCTTGATGGAGACACACCCTGAAGAGAAGAGCTGTCAGCAGAAGGGTGTTCTGTTAAAAGATTGAGCTGCTCAAGACCTGTTTTTTTGTTCACCAGATTATCCAGCAATTTAATTGTAGTTGCCCCGTCACACCTTTGTAATCAATTCAGTGCTGCAAGGAAGCAAACATTTGTGTTTACAGCAAAATAATCGTGAGCCCAAAAATATTTGTAATCTAGGGAAATACTGTTGCAAAGATAATGATGAGCAAGCCTGGACTGCATAAAAAACTCTGTTGGCCTTCAGTTCTCAGTCTGCAAGCTTTAACCCATTATTTTCCATGGACAGGAGCTTTCTGTTATAATAGCTCACTTTTCTAACGTTGTCTGAAGACGTTAAATTAAATGCATTCACATCTCACATATATTCCAACACATATATTCATGTGATCTGTTGGACAATTCCTTTTAGAAAATGCTCTTGGCACCAGAAGTGAAAATAGGTGGGAATTGTGCAGTCTGCATACATATTGAATCTCCTGGGAGTCACTGACTGACCTGTGATGGGCAAAAAGAAAGCTTCCACTAAAGGGTCTGGAGTATTTTGGTGGTTTAATGTGACTGATTCACTGGTTATAAGCTGGATGCATCGCTGCCAGTTCTATGTGGAGAGAGAGAAAGGAAGATGTTGTTGCTGTAGTGATTGCACACACAGTACTTATGCATTTCACCCTGTTAGGAGATGGAAGAAGCAGATTGTGTAAATTTCTTTTAATGTTGAAAGTCTGATTAGATTTATGCTAAAATGTTCTGTACATAACCACGATCAAACAGCTAGCCCTGTAGGAATTACAGGGCTATTGAAACATAATCCAGAGGTTAAGATCAAAAGCTAAAAGATTTATTTTTCTACTTTACTTATTGTAAAGATTTACTTGCTGTATAAACTTAAACTGCAAGTGACTCTCTCTGTGCCTACTAGAATAAACCCATCTCTATTTTCCGTTTAAGTAATGCTAGGAATGTTTAATTACAATTTACAAAACAAACAGAGTTTTTAAAAATTAAAAAATGTATTATGTCTACAGAGGTAACATCTGGAAGTTCGGGGAAAAGACAACTGGAACTTACAATTGAGCATATAAATACTTCATCACTCTTTCATTTTATTCATATAAGTTGTCTTTTTTTTCCTAAGGCTATTTGTTTTCGTGTATTTGTGGATCACTGGAAATGGAAGAGGGAAGGAGAAGATGAGACATTTTACTGTGTTTACAGGCTTTTTTCAGTATGCAGAAAGTATCCCTATTTAGAAAAAGTTTCTTTTTTCTCCTAAATCTGGAAATGAAATTTGATTTGTAAAGTTCAGAGCATTTGTACTCAAGCTGAGGCACAAATATATATATATATATACTTATATCTGTAATTTTGCTACAGAACATTTACCTGAAAGTGCCTCTTCAGTAAAGATTCAACGGATGAAGGATGTTGTTGATGTTTTGCTCAAGGAGTTTTTAGAATATTTCCTTTGCCTTTAATTTGCTGGAGAATTTTTATTCTTATTGGAGGCATATGAGAAAGGGTGACCAGATTTGTTTTCAAAGGAAGTAAATGAGAATTTCCTGAGGAAGCTAAACAGATGGGTCATTTCTCTTGGGAAAACATACATACAATTACTGTCAGACTGTTCATAGATAGCTCATAAACATAGGGTAAAAACTGAGAGGGTAGTTCTGCTGCAAACAAAAATTACAGGGACATGGAAGGGTATAAGTTACAGCCGTGTCTCTAACACACAGTATTTTACTGCTTTTCAGCAGCACGTGCTGCGATCGACAAATCTGTTCTGTCAACGCCTCGCAACATGGCTTTGCCTTTGTAGTTCCCCAGTCAGAGAATTGCTGTCCTGAGGACTTGGAAATTGCAAAGCTGCTGTTCTTTGATGGGGTGCAGAAGAGGCTAAACAGATCAGGAGACAGCTTCTTCCTGGGGGATTTCAGGATGTACTTTATTCTCAACAGGCAGCCTGCGTCTGGGGCAACTGAGGAAGTGTGACAGCAACAGCAACCCCCCTGAAAAGCACAGGGGGATATCTCCCCTCTCAGCCTCTGCTCCTTGTGCCCAAAGTGCCACCTTAATGCTGTCACCTCTGGTGGGAGGCTAATACTACATCTGGCACTCCAGCTGCAACGTTAAAAGTAGCACTTAGGTGTCCTATGTCCTTCCCGCTCTCCCAAGCTGTTGGATCAGGACAGCCCTATTTGCAGTCTGACCTTGACTTTTAAGCCCACTACAATGTAACGTATCATCAAATGGTGGAAATAATCATAACAAAACTCAGGGGCATCAGTGAAAAGTGAGAACAAAGCTGGCTGATTAACAGAGTCTCTAAAGCTTTTCCTACACTTCTTCAATTTGTCCTAATTTTTCACTTCCATTCCTGTGCCTGAATCACTAGAGATGAGAGCTGGTGAGATCATATATGTCACCAAATACTCCTTGTTGTCGTAGGCAAATGCCCCCAGGTATGGACAGAGCAGTGCAATTACATTTCCCTCCAAGCTGTCAATTTTTCTGTCAGACATTACAATTCAGTACCACGCGGAATTTGAGATACAGATCCTAAATTTAGCTTTCATCACTTTTGCTTTTATGAAAAATGCTCGTCTGTCATTCAGTAACCTTGATATCAAATGGCTTAGCTTTCCAAATTGCATTTATTTCTAGGAGTAACTGTCATGGTACTTTGGTTTTAACCATTCAGGCTTGACCTATAGAAAGGTGAACTGCTATTTATGATGTAAAATCTGAGTACTGTTTGCTACAGGAAAGTTCTGTCCATGTAACAGGAACATTCAAGCAAGGAGAATGCCCCTTTCAAAATAGTAAAACCCGTCTGAATTTATTTTTGGTTCCATTAATAAAACCGTGTAAGATTTACTGAGTGTTCCTCCGCGAAGAAGCAAGATTTGTTGCCAAAATCTAACAAACGTCTCAAAAATGCCGTCATTATCCGTACATAACCAGTTCATACAGCTGTTTCCAATGGGGAGACTTCCTCCAGACATCTGAGTCTATACTGAGGTACGGGCAATGGGGCATGCAGGAGACAGATTCCCATCCTGTGCCAAACTTACATTTGTGTAATACTACCGAGAAAGAGAGAGAGAGCTATTTCTACTTTAGTCCATTAGTTTGTAAATAAAAAGACATTTAGACCTGAATGCTCAAGTGTGGGACACTGTGTGGCCTGTTTAAATTAGCAGAGTAACAGGAGGTGCCATAAGGAGTCAGCTCGGTCCAGTATTCACGGCCATCGTCAGTTAACTTCAGAGAATGCCAAAGGAAAATAAGTCTGGGCACCGTGGGGTTTTCTTGCTGGAAAGTGGGATTTCTGTGGTGGTTTTTTGTTTTGTTTTGTTTTCTTTGGTGTTTGGTTGTTGTTGGTTTTTTTTCCATTTTAAAGTATTACCCTTTAGTGAGTGACTGGCACTCTGAAAGCTGGGAGCTTATGCTTCTGAATCCGTGACCCACTCTTCCATGGCCCATAACGTACCTGCCATGTGAAAACAGGGTGTTCACCCAAATGTCTTGTCCTTTTGAATTCTACCTGATCTCAGTAATACTTTCCTATAAAGAATTCCACAAGCAGCATGCACAATATGTGTAAAAACAGCATTTCCTTTTATCAGTATTAGATTATTGTGATTCGATATAATATTTCTCTCTTAAAACGTAATCCACGACAAACAGGCATGCTTAGTTTACTTTATCTTCCCATGGCAATAATGTCTTTCCATACCTGTAATTGCTTTGTCACACCTGTGCTTTCAGTTAGAGAGATACCATAGACAGAACAGCTAGAAATGAAAACAAGGTATTGGAATAAATCACTAATACATACACCAGCATTAAGGTTTTCCAGGTTTTCCAGAATGTCTCCATCTGTGTCATCTTTACACTGCCTTTGCTTAAAAATCTGTAAAAATAAATAAATAAACAGAAACTATCACCGCCACCCCACCCCAGGGAATATCTGCCAGTGAGCCATCCAGCACTGGTGCATTTTGAAGAATTAGTACTGTTATTACTAGAATAGTGGCATTTATGTAATCAAAGTCATTTCTTCCAAAGTGCTTTATATTTGCATGTGTGGCAATGAATTCTCCATACCCCTGTGTGCCACCTCTGGAAAGTTTCTGGTTTTATAGCTCCTGGCTAACCTAAACCCCCTGCAGTTCATCACTAACAGGAGCTCTTCACACGGCCGCACAAGCAGCAAACCACCAGACAGCCTTCTGCAGGCTGGGCAAGTTATTAAAAAAAAAAAACAGCTGCAAACTATGGCCTAAATAAAGGTGTTGTCATTATATTTGCATACTGCAGGATGAAATTAATTTTAAAAAGACATTCCTGCACGAAATGTTGTCATAAAGGGACGGTGGCTTTTATTGCACGCCTGGCTCTTTGGGGAATTACAGCCTCAGTGATTTTAATTTGCACCAGACAGAAAGTTGCTATGCTGGTCATTAGCCCAGATGTTCATTTCCACCTAAATATTGCTCTGGTTACGTAAAGAAATTTGTCATTTCACGGGCTCTACTTTGAGCTACTCAAACCACCAGTGTATGGAAATCTTAGGACAGTATTTTGAAGGTTTTTCTTTGTATTTTGAGACTGTGATTACAAATCATAATCTGTTTGGGCCCAAGTGTTTTGTTTAAAAAACTAGACATTAATACTACAGCCATTTTACTGGTGTCTGGGGACAGCTCTGAACATACCTGCACTTCTCTGGCATCAGCAGGTTTCTGAACCAAGGATAGGCTGCGGGATAGGGCCCGTTACCACGATCAGGATGAATTTGCTAGAATACCGAAGGAAGAAATCTTTTGTTGGTGGTGGTTTTGTTTTGTTTTTATCCTTTAAAACCAAGCTTTAACAAAAAGTACTGCTTTATTACTTCTCAGTGGAGAGGCTTTGCCACAGTGCGTGGAGATTGGCCAGGACTGCTGTAATTCATGTTTGTTTTTAGAAAATACCACACTCCCTTGTGGACACCCGAGGGACTTGGGATGTTGGAGCAGGCAGAACTGCCTGGAGCAGCTTCCAGCCACGCCGGGGCCACCCCTGCATCCTTAGGCAGTCCGGAGCTGTTCACCTTACTCAACAGGGTGTCAAAAGCAGCTAAGGCAGATTCAAGTACTAGGTCTCAGCGTTTTGCAAAACAGTGTTCACTAGGCCTGCACGCTTGTCATGTAAAACACAGAAATCTGATCGGTTTAAGATTTTAAAGCCTTTAACACAGTCCAACACAGCAGCACATCCTTACTCATGCAGAAGGAAATCCTGTCTTCCTTCCTTTACTGCTGCAGATGTTAAAGGCACTCCCGTTTACTTTTCTTTTATCGCACAGCTTCCTCCAGTTATTCATCTGAGTTCGTTCGTCTTATTTTCAGAGGTCTTCATTGCCTCGCCTCCATCCCACTCCCAGGCCCTTCCAGCAGGAGGCAGAGGCCTCTCTCCCAGCAGCAGCTATGGTAGCGTTTGGGCCTGCTGATACGTTTTCTGCAGCTTCCAAAGCAACCCAGATGTTTCACACTCGGGGCACAGACTGTGTTTCTTTGCAAGGGACGTATTATAACAACTGCTGGAAGTCAGCCTTAGCTCAGTTGATCTGCCGGTTCTGCTCAATAAGGGTGAACACAGAGAAAATGCAATCGATGGGTTTTATGAGGCCAAAATGTACAGATAAGCCTGTGTGGGATCTGATGACCACTCTTTTTCCCTCTCCGCCCAGAGTGCGAGCCCATAGAAGCTATAGCCAAGTTTGACTACGTCGGAAGATCTGCACGAGAACTCTCTTTCAAAAAAGGAGCTTCCCTTCTCCTGTACCATCGAGCCTCTGAAGACTGGTGGGAAGGAAGGCACAACGGCATTGACGGACTTGTCCCTCACCAGTACATAGTGGTGCAGGATATGTAAGCAGGGTCTCGCACGGCAAGGTTCTCGGGGGGTATAAAAGCATACTGAAGGAATTAACAAGCAATTTCCAAATGGGACAGTGCTTTGAGGGCTCAGATAGGTTAAAATTTTGCCTTCTAAGCAGGATGGCTTCATCCTTGTTGTCCTTGATTGGTGTCTCTTAATCAAAAGTCACTAGTAGGTTAAACTGCTTTGTTTATGGACGTGTTCCCAGTACATTAAGAGATGGCTGCTGCTGCTGCACCTGTTTTCATTGGACTATCTCTTTGCAGCAACTGCTGACAGTTAACTTCAGAATAGCAAGGACTGGAGAAATGCAGCCCTTCACTCTTGTTTTACAGATTAAACTGTATTAAATGTGTGCTTTGCCAAGGATGACAAAGTTCTTGTTTACATAAAGGTTTCATCTAAACAGAAATGTAAAGATCTCGATAAACAGAAGGACTTTAAGTGATTTCTGGAGACCTGGAGAGGCTGCAGGGCATTATAACATGCTTGCTTTTCTTAAGGAAATTCCCTAATGGGGTTAAAATCTGGGAGTGCCAAAATATTCTGTCATACCTAACTCACTGACCTCTTATCTCACCATGTGTCTTCTGTTCAGGGATGATACTTTCTCCGATACACTGAGCCAAAAAGCAGACAGTGAGGCCAGCAGCGGACCCATAACTGAGGACAAGTCATCATCAAAGGACATGAATTCTCCCACTGACCGTCACTCCGACGTGTATTCAGGAAGGTAAGTTTGAGGACGGCAGGTCTTCAGTAGTACTACCCACAGCTCAGGTAACACAGCAATTACTTCTCCGCGTGCTTGTGGTGGGTCACTACCACTTGTACTATGACCATTTCTTCATTCGTGCAGGCAAAGAAAGCGATCAGAACCTCCACCTCCCCTAAGACGCCCCGGCAGAAGCAGTGACGGTCACTGCCCCGTACACCCGCCGCACCCCCTCTCTAATTCGTCCATGGAGCTGGGTTCCCCCAACCTGGCGACTCACTGCAGCCCCAGGACCCTCCTTCAAAACCGCAACCTCAATGCCGACAGCCCTGAAAGGAGGCGTAGGCCTGGACACGGCAGTCTCACTAACATCAGCAGGCACGACTCTCTGAAGAAGATTGATAGTCCTCCGATCAGAAGATCGACATCCTCTGGTCAGTACACAGGCTTCAATGACCATAAGCCACTGGACCCAGAGTCAATAGCTCAGGTTTGTGTCCTTGTTTTTTTCTGCTCTCTCTGCTTTTCTGAGGGGCAAACCGCAGTGAACAGCATAGCACAGAGCACAGGCAGTAGCAGGGCTGTGTGTGTGCAGGAGAATATCCTACTTAGCTTTGTAAACAGAGTGCCTGTGAAAGAAAATGCATTAAGGAATTCTGGATAGAAGCACAAGGGGAAAAGACATTGCAGAAGCAATAAAAAGAAAGTATTTCCTCTTATACCATAATGAAATTGTCTCTGCCACACACACTACTAGGATGATACATGATTACGACAGTTATGTAAATCTGTGTGCTCTGATGAAGGCAGGCCTAATCTAACGTGCGTGTAATTAGTGTTCAGTTATTTCTGAATATTATGGTATGCAGAAGAGTGTTTTGACTGGCTAGTAACAGCCTTTGACATTCAAAGCACAGATTTACATTCCAGGGTCTTTTGGATATTTAGTTTTCATATAGTTCATACAGGATGTTGATTTGATGCTTGTAGTTGTTCCTAAGAACATAAAATGCAAGAATTTGCACCAGCATAAATCATGGGCAATATTGGCCCTGTGTGAGCACCAAAACAGTCTCATTCCTGGCAGCAAAGAGATGAGAAGAATGGAATAGGGAGCACCGCGGTCATCGAATTGGTCTGTTGTACAAAGCTGGTAACAGTGAGCTCTTGAACAAATTGATGCCACTGTCTTCAAAACTCAGGCTTTGTCTAGGTAGTGTAACATGATTACTAGGGGCACCCTGAGGGTACAGTATGATTGCAAAAGTATTTTCCAATAACGCTGGCACTCATGTTTTAAAATTTAATGTACTGGCAATGCTTGGTTTCAAACCTTCCAATGAGGGCCATAAGAGGCATGGTTGGGTCAGAAAGCTGAACCATGTACTAGAGAGTTAGGAAATCTAAGTGTTGTTACTGTTTTGTTTTACTCTAAGTTGTTTATTTACTTTCTTGAACCACACACAGTGCTGTTTGGCTCAAGCTATTTTTTTGTCATGCCTAAACTAGCGATAATTTGGCAGTGTAAGAATCTGAACTTTGTTTAACCTACATGAAAGTTACTGTGAGCAAGCAGGGAACACCAGATATTCAATCTCAGCCGTATCTCAACTCCACACAAAAGTAATAAACTGCTCTTGGTGCTTTCTTTCATCCTTTGTCCTGGAAATCCTGATAGAAAAAACAGTTTCTTAGCAAAGCTCACGGAACAATGATATCTTAATTTTTTTTCTGCTTACAATTTAGCTCAGAAACAGGGGAGAAGAGCTGATAGACACACAAGCCTGACTTCCTTACAAAACCTGGCTCATAATCTCTATGAGGCAGTACAGATCCTGAACACCCGAGGAAGTAGATGAGGGTTGCAATCAACTAAGAGATAACAAATGGACTAAAATCTTTACAGCTGTCATTACCCGAGAGATAACAGAAATCTTCACAGTTAAAAATGCTGCAGAACAAATATCCATTGTCCTAACAGTCACTAAATAAAATGGCTTCCAGGTTTTGGCTTATCTGATTTTTGAACTCCTTAGATGAATGTTGACTCTCTAGTACCACATAAACAGGTTAAATCTTTGTGATGTTAAGCCAAAGTTGCCATCTTGTTAATTGCAGTGTCTTTCAAATAAATATGGTGCAAATTGCCTTTGCACTCCAATATTCATTAAAAAGAGGATGGTTGGCAAATTAACTCGTGCATTTTCCACCCCCTCCCCTGCTCCTCCTGCTCTTTGCATTCAGTAGCAATTGCAGTGACTTGCTGCTCTCTCTGTGTTCTGCCGCAGGACATCGAGGAGACGATGAACACGGCGCTGAACGAGCTCCGCGAGCTGGAGCGGCAGAGCTCTGCGAAGCACGCCCCGGATGTTGTGCTGGACACCTTGGAGCAGATGAAGAACAGCCCCACCCCTGCCACCTCCACAGAGTCACTGAGCCCTCTCCATAGTGTAGTTTTACGGAGCTCTGAGCCCCAGATCCGCCGTAGCACTAGTTCTTCCAGTGACACCATGAGTACTTTCAAGCCCATGGTGGCCCCTAGAATGGGAGTGCAGCTGAAACCTCCTGCTCTTAGGCCAAAACCTATTGTTCTTCCAAAAACAAATCCTAGCATAGGGCCTTCCCCTCCTTCCCAGGGTCCAGCAGACAAATCTTGCACAATGTAGAAAGCTCAGCCACCCACAGTGCCCGGCTGGGCTACGCTAGGGAAAGGAATGGATTAACAATAGAAGTCAGGGCTCCATAACACCATTTGATTCATGTTTATAACTGGAGAGGCTTTGTTTTTCAGTGTTTTTGAATGTATTGTCTGAAACTAGCTACATTAACATGGGCATTTGTATTTTGTATGGTTTCAATTAAAAGAAAAACTGGACAATTGTGCATCATTAAAAAAAGAAAAAACACAACGTAGACTTACTTGAAAACTTGATGCTGCACCATTTGTAATAAAATCAACACGGATCACAAACAGCTTGCCACGTTGTACCATATTTCACAGTCTTACTATGATTACGTAATACCAAATCCTGCACAAAACTAAGGGGCGGGGAGGGGGTATCGGGGGAAGTGGAAACTCTCTTTTCTAGGTCACCAAACCAAATCTCAAGCAGGTTAGTAAGAGCCGAAATCTAGCATGTGAGGATTAAGTGTCTGTGTGGCACCCCTAAGTCATCTCAGGCCACGTCTTATTTAAGACACACACACACACACAGAGAAATAAAAAATAAGAGCCCTCACAACTCTCACAATTGGCACCAAGTTTTAGCTTTCTTGTTGGCAGTCTCACCAGAGATGAGCGCTGAATAGATCTGGAGATCACATTGCTCTCACCGATAAAAAAGCATCATTTCAGGTCACAGCTAAAGCACATCTCCAGGATAGTATCCAGAAACTCCTCTTGCCATCTGCCGTAATAGCTTTTTCCACAAAGACAGACCCTCATTCCCTGATACATTTTTCACAAAAGCTAAATTCATTTAAAGTTCATAGTTCAGTGAGCCAGACTCTTGGGAGTATGTGAATCTGTTGGTCCATTAGGTAGGCTGATGGGCGATTAAAAGGATCAACTACACAGCAATTCAGCGAAGTTTCCCATTGACTTTACTGCTCAGTGTCCAATTAAAACTGTGATTTGAGTGGTAATAGAGTTTCGAGCTGACCCAGCTCTGCAGGTTGCCTTACGCAGCGCAAACACCGTGCGTGTTCCCTGGGTTGTGCTGACTGCAGCAAGAAAGGGGCTCTCCGAAGACGGATGGCCTCCTGCCAGCTGGGCAGGGGTCACTCGCAGGACAGGCAGCTGATTTTCTACCACCTAGATTCAAGCTGACTCAAGTTTTCCATAACCTTTTTCCCCTTCATTTTAATGACAGAAATAAATACCTTTCTTGTGTCTGTGTGTGAGTGAAGGCTGTCAGCCTTGCTTAGCGCTCTGCTGTTGAGCTGTTACACCTGAACTAAATGTATGTTGCAACAGTAAGCCATAACATTTCTGTCAATATATTTTCCAGCATCCAACCCATAAAATAAGTTTTGGTGAAGAAGATGGGGGAAGAAAAATCCATTGTGGTTCAGCAAGAGGAGCACAACAGGCTTTGAGTAAGATCTGTCTTTCCACGCGTTATTTAAGATCTCACCACTGCAAAGCTTTAAGTCATCCCCCTCACTATACGTAAACAATCATGTTTGGGAGGGGAGGAGTAGTGATGACACTTGACAGACATAATTACTGAGGTGCTGAGACTTCTGAGCAACTTACACCTGCTGTGGTTTACTCTCTGTAGATAGGTAATTCAAAGCCCCAAGTGTGAAAAGCATCCCAGGAACTGTACCGGTGAGCCAACCTGTCAGGGCTCTTCCCACCCTCCCTGGCATTTGCAAACCCATCAGCCCCCAGCTGCAGGCTGTAATCTACCGAGGTTAGCTGCAGAATCCTAATCCCCCAGCGTGGACTGTGCAGCTCGAGCAGTGCATCTCCAGCCCAGTTAGTGCTGGTCTGTAGGGTCTGCTCGCTTCTTCGGGACCAGAAGATACATGCGAGTAGTTCCCCCCTCTCCTCCAATCAGTGGAACCAACTGGAATTTCAGCTGTCATTTGAGTGCAGTTTTAGTCTAGCGTTCCTAAAATTACCTACCTGGCATAACTGAGATGGATACCTGTATCTTTAAATTGCATAGGGAATTTTGTATGTTTAAATAACTGTACTGGACTCCATAATGCTTATATTAGAAATTGTTTAGCAGAAAAAAAAATAATATTAGAAGCAGTGCATTTAGTGAATGCATCCACTTTAGTGCATTCACACAGTTAAATGTGTAGTTTGATGGTTATTATAGATAATTAAAAGTATAGTAGGTGGATATGTAACAGGAAAGACCGATACAACTACAGACGTACTAAAGGGTAACTCCTGCACACCTAATCAAATCAGTATTGTCCTTTACTGTCAAGTTTGATAAATCGCAGTACTGGTAGCTTCCTGCTTGTTGACTGTTACCTAATTGTGTCAATGTACATCTGTAGTATGTACATGTGAAAGTGCCTTTAAATTTTAGAGGAGCTTTAGCCTTGCTCTTGTACTGTTGCATTTCCATTGCATCCTTCCCTGATTGTGTATGGCTGCATTCCCATTGCATTCCTTCCATCCTCAAAGAACAAACGAAAACATGGATACTTCATGGTTCTGGAAGAGAAATGTACTGTTAATCTGTTGTGACAATGCACTTTTATGTATAGTACTGTACATTTTGGCATGTACCATTACAAGCTTCAGTATACATTCAGGTTTGTTCCTCATAGTGTATCTTTATAATAAAGAAGATAGTTCTGTCTGTGCGTGTAGTTTCGATGGGTAAACCTCCATACTGCTAGTGGGGATTTCCGATTTACCTTCACCTTCCACATAAAGAGAAAATAACCAGCATCTCTCACCCCACCCCATCGGGTCTCAGCACCATCCTGGCCTGGAGAAGTGCTTGTTCCCGCACAGGCTGCTCCCCAATTTACAGAGCACCATCCCAAGCTCACCCAAGCCCCTCCATTTCTGCAGCCCACCTCTGCAAAGAGCCCCTGACCTTGCACAGTAGGGGGAAAAAAGCCATCGTGGGTGGCCATGCCCTGTCCCCATGCCTGCCTGCAGAGACCCCCCCCTCCCCACCACCTCCCATTGGGTTCACCCTGACACCACTTGCCCACTCCCCAGAGGGAAAACAAGGAGATGGAAAAGCATTTCCAAATCTTGCTTAAAAGAAATAATAATAATAATTAAAAAAAAAAAAAAAAAAAAGAGGACCACCGCCTGCCCAGCGGGAAGGGAGGAGAAGCAGGGGACACACCTCGGCCACCGCTGCTTGGAGCAAAGCTTTCCCTCCTGGTGCTGCTGGAAAACCCGCAGGAACACGTGTCCTTGGTGGGCTCGTCTGCCCGCCCATGGTGCCAGCCTTTGTATCCCCGTGTCCAGTGGCCTACTTTAGGTGTTTCGCCTTGTCCTCTGCCACACAAAAGGCAGCTGAGAGCCGCAGGAAGGGGAGACACAGGTCAGTCCTCATTCAAGGTCCTGCATAGCCCAGAGGAAGCATAACCTGATTTTCACAGTCAGCCCTTAGTCTGCTGGGGAGAGAGGCTTCTCTGGCAGCTCTAAATCTATTTTAAAACAAATGGGAAATCACAAGAAGGGCAGCATCCTCCTGTTGTTTATCTCGATAGTGGAGTTCTGCTGCTGTGCTGTTCTGATTTCCTAGTTTGCTCCCAGGTTTTGCAGTGAAAGCAAGCCTTGCCGTCAGGGGACAGAGGGTTTGGCAGGCTGCTGGCCCTAATAGCACTCAGCAAAGCAACAGTAGTGATGGCTTGTTGCTCGGAGAAAAGTTTATTAACAGGACAGAAAATGAGCAGCAGTGGAAGTGGTGCATTGAGCTCACCAGGTCACCCCTGAAAACGCCTGCTTCAGGCCACGTGCAGCTCCAGGACTCAGAACTCCTGGTCAGCCAGCCCCAGGAAAACACCAAACAACTCAAAAGCCTCGCACCCTTTCCCAGTTCTCCTTGTAGAGATGTGCAGTTTGTTCCTTCGTGGCCCTGCACAGGAGGAGCCACAGCTGGGCTGGTGAAGTCCCCGCTGCTCAGAGGGACAAGCCCCTTCACTTTGTCCAGATGGCGTGGATCCACAGGGAGCAGCTGAGACCAGACCCAGCAGTAACTAGCAACGCTGCAGGAAAGCGCCATTCTTCTTGGTAGGAATATCACACCTCCCATGAAATTACAAAGAAGCTTTAACTTTGCCTGGGTTAAGAATGCCAGGACACGAATGCAGGCGCACAAAGGGCAGCTGGCAGGCGGGTTTTCCTCCCGAAGCTGCAGAGGGCCCGAGGCGGGCGCACCCCGCGCTGGGGCAAGCACCCGGCGGCCCAGCAGGACCTGCACGAGCTGCTGCTTGCCTTGGGGGCCGTGCTGGCTGGTTTTCAATTAACAAACCGTGGAAGCAAAATAACAGTGGGAAGTGCAAGGTGAAACAAATTCGGCTGTAAAATATGAAGGCAGAAAAACTGTGCTCCGCAAAGGAGGCTGCAGACTTGCGGGATTGGAATCAGTATTGGCTGCACTCAAGATGGCAGCACGGCTGCACCACAACCCAGCGCTGCCTGTTCTTATTTCCATGGGGCACACTGATTTCCTGCTCAGTGCCTGCCATGTGCATTTTCTCTAGCAGGTACTGAAAGCTACAAGCACTGGCCCAGCAATGCAAAAAGGTGATTTACATTTATTTGAATTAATTACTGTCCAGGAGAGCCAAATCACTGAGACCAGCTCTGCTCTACAAGGGAACAAAATAGGCATTGAAATAGTCGTTTTTCTAACAATGGCTTTTTGATTGCAATGATACATCAACAAGGAGACTGTCATCAGAGTCATGAAGTGTACGCTTAAAGTGTGATAAAGGTGGAAAATATCTGAAATCCTTCACAGCCTTGACCAAGAAATGCTGAGTGCTGTGAGACAGTTGCACTGGTCAATGTAACACATCCAACAGGTTCTCACCTTTTTTTTCCTGACTACAATGTCTACAGAGATGCCCATTACGATCATACACCAATGCCACAGTGAAGCACCAGCGAGCTGAATACAAGGGAGTTCCCACCAGTGCTCTCACATGTAAGCTGAACTTCACTGCAACATTTTTCTCAGCTCTTTGGCTGTTTTTTCTTCATCACTACGCCAAGAGCATGTCAAAACATAATTTCAGATGTACCATCCAGACTATTTTTTTAAATTATGTACATCAAAAAGCTAATTTTATGGTTAAATCCCATTTATCATGAATAAAATACATTTATACACAAGATTACAATCAGGAATTGACACGTGGCTAATCTGAGGCTGGCAATTCACAGAGTTAATTCCAAATTCCCTTCTCTTCTCCTTCAAAAACAACAATAACAATGACAAAACACATATATGTACACATCATCACTCAGAGCAAGGAGCTGGATACACGCTGAAATTCCTGCTTCACTTTTTACTTTTTACTGCTTCACTTTGGGGTGAGAAAATGGGGCGATGCGGTCGGTCCTGCCTGCCCTGCACACCCTGCCAGGTGAGAGGAGTATGTCGGTGGGCAGCAGGGCGGGGTGGCCCCCACCCACAGGACCACCCCACCCTTGTGCCCAGCTTTCTCCAGCCAGACGTGGTCCCACCTGCAGCCCCTTGAGTGAGGGTGCTGCTGAAGCCACCAGAGGGCTGCTCCTCTGCTGCTCCTGGACCTGGAAGTGCAGCCACCGCACCACTGGAAATCAGTACAGTGCAGGAGCACGACTGAGGTTTTGCTTCTCTTCTGGTGTCCAGATACCTGCAGGAGTCCAGAAGAAACCCACAGTCGGGCACAAGGAGCAACACTGGACTTTGGAACCTCCCCAGCTCTGCTTCTTATGGGTCTGAGAAAGCTGCAGGCAGTGATCCAGAAGCCAGGAGAAACAAAAGCCTTCCAATGACAGGGCTTTATTTTCTGACGCCTAAAGCAGATCAACAAAATGAGGAACTTTCAGAAGGGACCAAACAGAAGTTTGGGTGAAAAGCCCCGGTGCAACTTGAGTAACAGGCCTGAATAATGTTTGCTTTGACTCACCCCTTACACCTTGGCCCTTCAAAATGCTCCGAACATCAAAAAATAGCTTACTTTTCCAAAAACCAGAAGTTTAGGGATAAATATATTTCTTACATATGGTAGGCCTAAATGCCCTTCATATCAGTACAAATCCACGAAGTGCATTCGTGAAAATGTGAATGTTCAGAGAAGCCGCAGTCTTTTTTACAAGCTTTTTTACAGAAGCCTAAGGGTTTTCTTCTGTGTCATGTATTTGCATTGCAACATCAAGTCTCGGTGCTGACCTGTACAGAAGTAACTTGATTTTCTGTTTACAAGTCAGCAGTGTCGGTGTTTGCTATTTCACTATTTTTACCTTTTCTTATTTTAGAGGTGTTTCAGCAGGCTCAAGTGTTTAAATGTAATTTTTGTGCATGTTTCAGTGCCATCTCCATTATCAGACACATCCATTGTTACGCTGAACTAAATATAATTCTCCCAGAAACCTAGCTAACCACGGAATAACTCTGCTAATCTGTTTTTCTCTCTTAGTTAAATTAAGTTGATGCAGAGACAAGTCCTACAGATAATTTCAATTTCAATTTTCCCAACATTTCCACTATTTTTGTGAAAATAAATAAATAAATAAAGTGCCATCCCAGGCCCTACAGTGTTCCCAGCAGCTGCCCACTGTCCCCAGACGTTGGCCAAGCACCAAACCTGCCCGAGCAGCTGTGTGCTGGGGATGGCGCAGCTCAGGCCAGGGTGGATCCAGGCACCAAGACCTCCATCCAGTGCTCACCTGGAGTTGTTCAAACCGGAGAAGAGAAGGCTCTGGAGAAACCTCACCACAGCCTTCCAGGATATAGAGGGAGCTTATAAGAAAGATGGGGAGAGTTTTCACAAGGGCATGTAGCAATAGGGGCAATGGCTTTAAACTGAAAGAGGGTAGATTTAGAATAGATATAAGGATGAGATTTTTCACTATCAGCATGGTGACACATATTTGAGTATGTTGCTCAAAGAAGCTGTGGAAGCCCCATCCCTGTAAGTGTTCAAGGCCAGGTTGGATGGGGCTTTGGGCAACTGCATCTAGTGGAAGGTGTCGCTGGAAAGGGGTTGGAACTAAATGGTATTTAAGGTCCCTTCCAACCCAAGCCATTCTGTGTAGACTGAATCCCAACTGATATGGTCCAAGGTACAGCAGCATCTGAATGCTGTAGGAGTCAGAGCACACCTTGCTAGCTCAACAAGGGACTGGATTCAGTTCATAATAGCTGCTCAAGGTTCATGTGGGTTTTCTGTAGGGTTTACCTTGTAAAGAGAGCTGGATATTGCACATTTCATGGCAACAGTGCTGGCTTTGGGCCACCACAGGTTTTTGCGTCTACTGAGCAGGAGGGAAACCTCGTATCCAGCCCAAGCAGTGAGCAAGTTAACCTGTGTAGAAACATAGGGCATAGTCTGTTGGCTTGTGCTCTAAAATACACCATATGGCTTTTGATAAAGCAGAAACATTCCAAAAGGCCTCAAACAAACCATCCAATAACCCCTGACTAGATTCTGCTAAATTTTGCCTGATTATTTCACAAGTGACGCCTTCTGTTCCAGGCTCAGACACCAAGTCAATTGGTCCCATGGTCCTTCAGGAGACTCAGGAACTGCAATTGCATCCCTCATTCTATGTATTAGATGTTAACTCTATACCGCATCTTTATGAATGCATTTTACATCTAAAATCTAAATTAGAGAAGGCTGGACTGTGAAGTTATCATATAGGAAATAACTTGAAGCAATCAAAAGGTCACCCTGAAAACTGAGAAAAAAAATATTTCTTGCATAGCTGAACACCTCATTAATACATGACAAAGTATTGAGAAATGCAGAGACAGAAAACAAAGCTGGCTTGTAACAGACTTTTCCCCTTTCACAGCAAATTATACAAGCCAAAATATGCTTTCCATAATTAAAAAAAAAAAAAAAAAAAAATGGACAGAAGACTCTCTGTCACCTCTCCCTGAATTAGTTTTGAACTTTGTCTTATTGCATTGTTTTGCCACAATTCTTTCATTCTTTCATACATATGATACATTTATTTAATTGAAAATGCATTTAAAATACAGCTGCTTAAGCAGAACACTTTTTTTCTGCTCTTCCTAGAATGAAATACTCAGGGAATATTATGGATTTCATGAGGTGGCATCTCCTGGTGGGACAGCATTGAACAGGAACATGGCTGGTCACTTCTAACAAAGAGGCTCCGGGGGAGGGAGGGGGTCTCATAGAATCACAGAGGTTGGAAAAGACCTTCAAGATCATCCAGACTAATGGTCGACCTGACCTACGGAGTCTCAGCACTAAACCATGTCCTTTAGCACCCCATAGATGTGTCTGTTAAATACCTCAAGGGATGGGGACTTCATCACTTCCCTGGGCAGCCTGTTCCAACACTTGGCTACCCTCTCCATAAAGAAGTTCTTCGTAATGCTCAATCTAATTCTCCCGTGGTGCAACTTGAGACCATTTCCTCGTGTCCTATTCCTTCGCACCTGAGAAAAGAGACTGGCACCCTCCTTGCTGCAACCTCCTTGCAGGTAGTTGTAGGCAGCAATTTTCACAACCGTTACTGTTTCAATACCACTTTCTTGAAATTAATCTGTAAACATCAAGTTTCCTTTGGTGAGCTTGTAGAGCATTTTATAAAGTAATAACCCCTATATTTTAGCCGCCACTTGATTAAATTGCTGCTTCATCATTTTTCACTTCTCCTATTTGCAGTACAATCAATTGCTTTCGAATCCCTGCAAGGATAAGAACAGCAGCTGTGCCAAGTCTCTGATATAGACGCACACACACACAAACTGGTTTCACACCTCTACCCCAAACCTGGAGGACAGACTCTTCCTTGCTCCCACGGCTTTGGGGAAGTTCCCTAACTTTTTTCCTTAATAACAGATCCATAAAGCTGGGATAACACTTCCTAATTGTTTCATTTGCATTTATTTACACATTTAAGAAGAATGAATGTGAACATGTTGCAAGCTGAAATCCCCTTGGACGCAGAGCATGTCTCCTGCCTTCAGAACCACTCACCAGCAGCCCAGTTACCTTCACATGGGCACAGAGTTCTCCTCCTTCCTGGACTTTACTTGCATTTGATGAAGCAGCATCCTGTGGTGTGCTCACAGCAGAACATCAAGAACACATCGTCTGATGCTTGACTTAAAGTGACTTGAGTTCACAGAGGGAAAAAGATTGGGCCACAATGCCAATTCGCTTCGGGACTTCTTTATAGCATACTGCAACATCTCATTACACTTCTTGCCACGTAAAGAGTCAGTGGTGGAGATGTCAGAGGAGTTTCACTGCTGTTTAATATTGACTCTACTAGTAACTGTAATAGTTTGTTGAACATCTTAGAAAAATCTCCAGGGTGAACATTCACTCATTAGAGCTTGCTCTTAAAATATTTGCAGCAATCTCCTAAAACTTCTTCCTAGCAAGAGAACAAGTTTCTGAACAAATATTGTTCCTGTAAATAAACACTTTCCCAAAAGATCAAGTTTCTTACTGTATCTGTTGGAGTTAGTCTGACATCCCTAAAAGCTCTTAGGGATTGCTCTTAGCTTGCAAATCACAACTTTAATCATTAGCAGGTTTCTGTGTTCTCTAAGCCTGTGTGCAACCTCAGCAGCAAGAAGTGACTGCCACGACTTCGAGGCACTATCACTATCCTTCCTCTCAATGAGCTTTCAAGTTTTTCAGCAGCTGAACACAGTTAAATCTACCTCTCTCGAGATATGGTGACAGATATTGTGTCAGATCATTCTGTCTCTGGAGAAGGAAGAGAGCCCTCAAGAAGTCTGTGCATAAAACTCCTAATCTGTAACAGCATAACTCCAGAGGTATTCATGATTTCAACAGCCAGTTTTCCTTTATCATCTGAAAGACTGATAAGGTAGGAGAGAACACTGTGTTATGAGGTTTCTTGAAGTGACTTGCCAAAAATTGCTGACAACAATACATCTGAAGAACAATAGTGCAGATTACCAACCTTCACTCACTGGTATCACCTGATCTGGAAACCAGCTGAATTCACATCACAGTTTATGCTTGAATAAATCTAAAAAAAAAAAAAAAGGTCCTGTAAAGTCTTTCATACCTCATTTGTTTCTGGTTACACTGTGGCCCCAACACAAGCAGACTGAGCAGGGAACACCTCGGGAAGCTCTGAATGGCTTCCAGGGCTGATGCAACACCTGAAGAGCAAGACGGGCACTGCACAGGTGTCCCACCTTGTGTTGGTGAGACAACCCAAGCAGGTTCTGTATTTAAGTCCAGTACTTGAAAGTACACAAGCAAGTAAAAGCACTGAATATTTTGTATGAAAAGAAATGAACAATAAGAAGATGAGATGACATGGCAGAAGTGTCACATCTGCAAGATCTTTATTGAGATGGAGCAACATTTTCCCAGTATTTTACACAGCTTCTTGTAAAACTCAGGGCTATGAGAAGCCTGTGTTAAGAAGTCAACCAAGAAAGGCTGCATCATCTTTAGCTACAAGTGCATGTAGCTCCGTACCTCAGTTCTAGCAGGGACCTCTGGAGATAACCAGTAAGGTTGGAAAAACAGGGCCAGCACACGGTGGTATCTTGTTGCTTCCCCGCAACTTTCAGCTGAGAGTTTACCTCACCCAGAAGCTGCATTTTTGTGCTTGAATTGGTACATGGGTACCATATGGTCTCATGAGTTCCTGAAAGCTTATTTTCTTAGGTCAATGAGTTTGTCATCACTTATGGGAGAAATTATAAAGCTATGGAGAAAAAAAAAAAAAAAAAGAAAGAAAAAAACAACAGCATTTGTATTTTCGAGGAACTACAACAAGCTCTCCAGTGTGTCACCAATGAGAGCTTCTCACTTGAGTTGTGTGCTGAAGCACACAGTAATCAGGGGTTTATAAAGCAAAAAGGACTTTGAAATGTAACTGTGATTACAAAGATGTAGGAGTGCCAGGTATAACAAGATTCCTACCCAGCACTGCTCAGGTTCAAACACCAACCCCAACACATCCCTGAGCCAATATTCGTCTTATGCTTCCTGGCAATGAACACCATTCTGCTGGCACACCCAAGACCCACCCGCTAAAAAGCACAGAGCAAAATAAAATATTGAAAACATTTATGAAGTATCAGCACTGATAAATTTTACACCTAAAATTCAGGTTTTCCAGTTCCCAGACTCCCTGGTGCCTGCAAATAACAGTTTCCGAAAGAAGCCTATACCCCTTGCCATGAAACACTAATACTATTTTCAGGCTTCATTTTGAGGTGTATGGCTTAGCGGGGAAACTTAAGTGCAATGAAAAGTTTAGGGACATTTGAAAGTAGACCATGAGCAGAATGTTTTGTTTTCTTAAAGATAGGCATCATCTTGAGTCAAGGTGAATATGGAAGTTTTATCCTTACAAAACCAACTGGATATCCTCTGCACTTTGGGAATCTAGTTTCTTGCACAACTGAAAAAACACAGCTGATTGATAGGTATTCTCTCTGCTTCTATCTGGGTAAAATATGACTTTCATCAGCTCTCCTGGGGAAAGGACCACTGAAAACAATATAATTTACATACAGTATACTTGTCCTGTTTATGACCTATATATATATTTATATATACAAAGCCACGAGGGGGAACTGGTGCAAAGCTTATGAAGGAAAAAGATTGCATATTGCTCTTAATGCCTGAAAAAAGAAATCCCAGGCAATTAAAATAAAACAGCAACAAACAGATGCATTTCCAAGGCAGAACATATTTTATTCTGTACTAAAAGAGAATATCTGAAGCAAACTTCAGCTCAGCTCAAAATTATTTTTTCAAAATTATTTTTTCAAATGGGCACCTAATGTCCTATTAAATTGTATCATGTGCAGATACAGATATGAAGAGCAGGCACAAGATTAAAGAAGTGCCTGTGGAAACAGCCTCACTAGCAGAAGTATGTTTTATTAACACACCTTACACAGTAGTGCACATAATTATATTAGGTTTAGCAACTTAGGGCTTACCAGAGGCATTCTTAGCTTTCTAAATGTGAAATAAAAATCTAGCATTGGGATGCGAAAAATAAGTAGCCATATGGGAAGGATATTCACTGTCTGCAGGGGGTGCAAACATTTCTACCAAGAAAGAAGACGAGAGGTGAATGGTCAAGGTCAGAGACCCCCAAAACTCTGTACATCACCCTTCTGGAGGAAGATGACAAAAAATTCCACTCCATCACCATGACAACTCGTGCTACATCATTGCCATAGTAACCAGATGAATATCATTAATTTTTAACCACACGCATGGTGAGCAGGTGTCCGATGCGCCAATGAGGAGGAGCCACTACTGCAGCCACCATTGCCACCATGGCCACCACCACAGCAAGCGCCTGGCTCTGCCCCACAGCCAGTCATGCCCAACCCATCTTTGTGCTTTCACCTGACCTCTTTCTGCACTTCCCAGCCACTGTCCAAGTTCCCCACCACTTCCAGCTGTCAAAACTAAGTTCATCTTGTTGCTGGAGTGCTAAGACACTGGAGTGCTTTTTTTTTTTTTTTTTTTTTTTTTTTCCCTGTTCCCTCCCCAGTGATTTATCAGGCTAAAATTAAATGCCACTAGAAAATTTTCATCTTCACGATGAGTCATTCAAAATCTGCCCTATTAAACCAGCATGCCATGGGGTAGCTTTACACTCTGCATTTGCGTCCCACACACACAGTTGCAATATCAGTTCAAAGGCACTGTCTTGTCCCCTGAAGAGCTGTGATTTCAACACAGTCATGTCAAAAGAATGTGTTTACTGCACACCACCAAAACCCACATTATCATCTTTTAGTGCTGGTTCAGCCAGGGCCGCAGCTCCCCCGGCAGGGTTGTCATCGTGTGTGGTGATATACAACAGCAGCAGGAGAAACACAAACTGACACTCTTCAGATGACAACAAAGCCCAGTAATTCGCTGCTGGGTAGTGTTTTTCATCCGGCTATCTTCCAGCATGGAAAAAAGGAAGAATAAATACAACTGCTAATGGGTTTAGACCCAGACTGGAGATGGGAGGTGAAACATGGGTGATGGATGAGTTTGGCCATCAGCACGGACTTCTCTAGCAGGTTTGGGAGGGATCTGTGGCAGGGCTTCAATTCCCATGGACATGGCTCTGTGCAAGGTAGACTACCAAAACATTCTAATGTGCATTAGGCTTAAACCCTAGCCTGATGCTGCTTTTGCCTCCCAGCATGGCCTCCTTGAATGCCTTTCCCTTGCAAAACAAACCCCTCTCGGGGACTACACACTGACAAAGATGAGAAGTGATTGGGAAAGTGTCCTTGGGAACCTTTGCATGGAAAGCTGGCACATACTCACCTGTGATAGACAACTACTCAAATTGAAAAGAAACGGATAATACCCGCCCTCTCAAAAAAAAAAAAAAAAAATAATAATAATAATAATAAATCTTCCCAGGAGCATATGTCAAAAGATGTAGGTTTGGATAGATTTGCCTCTCTGAAGGATCACATCTTGACCAGTCCTGGAGCTGAGCTTGGAGCAAGAGAGCTGACAAAGCGACATTATCAAACTCCCTAAATGTACTTCAACGGTCATTAGATCATATTACACTGCCTTGGCAAAAGATAATTTTGTTCTTCTATTGTGTAGGAAGAAGAATGAGGAAAAGAAATATTCTATACAACGCAATGCAATTTTAAGTGAATGGGTAGTTTCTAACAGAAAATCATGAAAGCCTTTTTACATTTTTCTTTCAATTCAGTGAAAAAGTCCCTCACAAAGAAGATGAACAAAAATCATTTTAGCATTCATATATATATTAAGGTATGAAACTAGATACTTGTTATTGCTGTTTACAGTTGAAATAGAAGTGCATAAATAACTTGATAGGAAAAAAAGACGACAATACTAAAACAAATCTGACTAGAGCAGTAAAATCTACTGCATGTTTATACATGTGCAGGAGAGTTCAAATTATTTTATCCTGGATACGGATTTATTCCAAAAATACTTTTTTTTTGTCTTAACACTACCCTCTAGTGGCAGTTTTTGTTTCACTGAAGCAAAAATGTAGCTTAGCGTACTGGTCTTACGCATCAAAAAATGGTACAAAAATTGCAAACAGCTATTTGCTTACCTGAGTTGAATTTAACGCCTACACTCTGTAGTCTTGAAGGAATGTCAGCTTTGAAAAAAAGCTCTATCTGGCTTGTCTCTAAATATAACTTATAAAAGAAGTGTCTAAGAAAATCCTCTCATGAAAAGCACAAAATAATTAAATCTATATATAGCATGGTTGCAGAATAACCTTCCAGATGGGTAAGTTCTTTAGTGCTTGGTGAGCAAATCATACTCTGAAGCATGAAGCTTATATTTTTAATATACTATTACTGTATCAACTCCCTTAAGACATTTCAGCTGACAGCTTTGAAGATAGTTATGGCAAGAACATGAAACTGTTCAGTTTTGGACTTTGTACCTCTTTCTTGACTAGTTGGATACACTATAAGATCATTGGTAAGTGTTTTTTTGTTTGTTTGTTTCTTTAACTGTTCTCTTCCCTGGGAACTACTTAGCAGTGTACTACTAAGAATCTGCTCTAGAGCATTTAGAGGTCCTTGAGAGCTGGTTGTTTTTCAAGAACCACCTTTAAAAGCCTGGGAGCAGGCAATCCTGCAAGTCTAGAAAACAGGACAGAAGACTGGCCTGGCTGAACAGGGAACTCCTCCTGGAACTAGCATGGAAAAAGAAAATATAAGACCTCTGGAAGCAAGGACTGCCTTCATAGGCAGATTACAGAGCTGCAGTTCTCATCTACAGGGAGAAAACAAGAAAAGCCAAAGACCAACTTGAGATGTCACTGGCCACTGTGGTGTCAGACAACAAAAAAGGCTTTTTCAAGTACGAATACAGCAAGAGGATGTCAAAAGAAATCACTGAAATGATACTGGGAGTGGATGGTCAACTAACAAATAAGGAGAAAAGGGTGGAGGCCTTCATGTACAGCACCACCCCACCGCCTTGTCTGCCCTACCTGTCCCTCCTGAGGAGCTTGTAACCATCTATTGCAACACACCAGTGACAGGACTCATCCCACCAGGTTTCGCTTATGCTGATGACGTTGTAGCTCTGGGAATGGGCCAAGACTTCTAGATCATCCAGTCTATTCCTCATACTGTGTGCATTTGTGTAGAAGCACTGCAAATGTACCTTCCTGCACGCAGCACCTTGTGGAGCAGACCGAAGGACCTCACTAGCACACAGTCCCTCTGATTCTAGCACACCATCCCTTATCACTGGCGGGCCTGGTTTTCTCCCTTTCCCACTTCGGCTCTAGTTTAAAGCCCTATCTATCAGCCCTGCTACCTCCTGGGCAAAAATCCTTTTTTCCCTATGAGTGAGGCGCATCCCATCTGGCGTCAGCAGGCCTGGTGTCATGCAGACCTTCCCGTGATCAACAAACCCAAAGTTCTGTCCGTTGCACTAGTCTCAAGGCCACGTATTGATGAGCCGAGTCTGCCTGTCAACATTGATCCCTCCTGTCAGAAGGACAGAGGCAAACACAACCTATGCCTGATTCTTTAACCAGTTTTCCCAAATCCCTAAAGTTCCTTTTGATTGTTCTTGGACTTCTCCTTGCTACTTTGTCATTACCAGCCTAAAAAAAAACAGTAGTGGATAGTAGTCAGAAGGCCATACCAGGCAAGTGACTTTCCTGGCAATGCGTCTCACCCAAGCCCCAGGGAGGCAACAGATTTCCTTGTGGGTTGGGTCCAGATGGCAAATAGTGCCCTCTGTCCCTTTCAGAAGGGAGTCCCCCATGACAATAAGCCACCTTTCTTTCTTGACAGAAGGTGTAGTGATGCAGGGGGTAGGTTGCCTTGCCTTAGGCACCCCTTCCAAAGGGGATGGGCTTTCGTCTACATTGTTGTTTTGACTGTCATGTTCTAGA
>NC_048893.1:35312496-35357974 GCF_011077185.1 Oxyura jamaicensis
TAATCAGAGGGGCAAACCGGGTTGGGAAGCTTTCTGGCAATGTTCCTGACCCCGGCCCCAGGGAGGCAGCAGACCTGTAATCAGAGGGGCAAACCAGGCAAACAATCCCAGCTACCTCAGCCACTCCTCTTAAGACTCTTAGAAGACGGGGGAGACGAAGCCCTAGGGACTGACCGCAGCCCCCATTCTCCTGCTCCACATGGGCAGAGGAATGAGAAGAGGGGGAAGGTGTTTTTAGTTTGCTTTTAGGTTTCACTGCTCCAGTCTGCTAATGGTATATAATAAATTGTATTAACCTCCCTATATTGAGTTCTCCTTTGCCTGTGACAATAATTGAGTGGCCTCCCTGTCCTTAGCTCAACCGTTGAGCCTTTTCCATGATATTTTCTCCCCTTCCTCAGAAGGAGAGTGAGAGAGCAGCTATGCTCTCAGCTGCCCAGCAGGATAAAATCACCACATATCGTCAGAAGAATCACATGACAGAGGGCTACAGGTACAGCCAAAGTATTTCCGGATACAATACGAGGGTTATTGATTCCCCAGATATACACAGCATTTACAGGGTAACCAGATGTCATCCTTTTTTCCAAATGTGGAGGCTAGAAGTAAGTGGTATAAGAGACATTTCAGAATGAAACGTACTACATAGGCTATAATGTAAACATACTACACAGGCTCTATATTTAAATAAAAATTCCAACAGTGATTTGGCCATATTATGAAAGGATTTAAAATTAAACAAAGAAAAATATGCTTACAAAAATCTAAAAATAAATCTAGGTTGACCCTAACAGCAAGTTGTAAATTAACTCATTCCCAAAGAGTATTTCCTACTGCATTTTTTTTAAACACAGCCAGACCAAAGCACAACTTGAAATAGCTTCACTGCTGTTTCCATGGCACTTCTTCACGGTTCCTTCTAAAACACCCGCTCAGCCCCAGCTTATCTCCTTGAGTCTAAATCTGAATTAAGACTGATACTGTACACACAATGCCACAACACTGCAGTGAATAGTCTACTTCCAACCCATACTTCAGCTTTATTTGCACGAGTGTGCATTCTGAAACATCTGTTCAGAGCTCTTTAACGGTTTATGTCAAAGACCCCAATTTTAAGCCATCAGAATTCAGAGTATTTTTATGATGCATGTATTTTTATTTAAAATGTGTTCTTGCAGGTTCACACATTTTAATATTCCCTTCTATCAGTGTATAGTTCCCAGCAATAATTCCTGTCAGGCAACATGGTTTTCTGAAGATAGTATTTTCCACCCTCATAGCATTTTCAATAAATTCCACAGATCAGATTACAATAAAGTGCACATATTCCTCTGTGATACAGGCAGCAAAGCTGTGGACTGAAAAAATAAGTCATACTGCAAGTTGAAAACCACACACACAAAAAAACTTGCTGTGGCCATTTAGCACCCCACAGTTAAGTTGTCCCACTAAGTACAACCAGAAATACTTTTTTTTTAAATGCCTGTTAGCTTAAAAAAATTAACTTACATAATTAAAAATAATGGTTCCTTTTTAATTAGACTCTGAAAAAACAACAACAACAACAACAAATTATGCAAGTCTTGAAGCCTACATCTTTCCCTAAGGCTGGCAGTCTGCCTTGACAACTTGTATGACATATTTTACCCTTTGGATCCAGGCTTCAAGCTTGCAAAAGCTTTGGAGTTCTTAAGGGAATGCGAAATTTCATTAAGAAAAGAAATAAAATGAGAGTCCCTTTCTGACTTCTTAGACTCAAAAATAACTACAATGGTAAAATGAGGTTCGGGGCGAGTCAGGAAGTATGTGCTTTGGACTTTGTCATCGTAGAAGTGAACAACCTTCTCTAAGCTGTTGAGGTCAGACGTTCTGTCAGTCATAATCATGATTACATTGGGCCAGTGCATAACAGGCCTGTCGCTGGGCAGCGACACCACTGCGGGGTACTGATCCACTCCTTTGGGGGCTTCCCTGTAAGAATGGGGATGATGATAACCATGTCCCTGAAAACTCTCCGATCCACGATTGTCAAAAATCAAGGAAACATTGACAGCATCGTATTTCCGAATGAAACTGGAAATTTTCCCAAAGTAATCAGGATTTGTTTTTGCAGTCAAAGTTTTCATTTCAGATGCTGTTGTTTGTCGACTAAGGGCCTCGTGAAAGTAAAAGCTAAACTTGGCAAGGAGAATGTTTTTGAGTTTCATCAGCCAGAGGAAGAGGTGTGGAGGTTGTACTGCTTTTTGAGACTGCCCTCCAAACAGATGCTTCTTGGTCTCTCGCTGTTTCTCAAAAATTTGGCCCCACGTCTGCAGTTTTGTGTGAGCACTGTGCAAGTTGACCAGGGATGGAAGGAACTTCCACTCTGAGATCTGAGCCTGAGCCTTTAAGAGATGTGCAAGCACATCTACTTCCAGCTGGAAACTGCTTTCAAGAGGACTGAGGATTGGATGATGAAATCTAGAAAACACAAAGTTAGTCAGGACGTGAGAACTGCTGTACACAGCAGTGAAATTACCAGCTCATATTCGTCAATTCATGTACAGAACACCACACAAAGGAGGCTACAGTGCAAGACAAAAAATCACCTTGTAAGTTGAAAAACTCCTCTTTTAACGTAATTAGGACAAACATTTTAATGAACATACAGCGCTTCATATTTAATAAAAACATCCATCAGGCATTTATCAAAGCAAGGGAATCCTCTTTGGCCAGTCCAACAAAAGGCACTGCTTATCCTGATCCACAAGCTACCATTAGTGCCATTCCTCTTTAAATTCAGATCTAAGATTTTTTTAAGTAGGAATTCAGATTTTTTAAAATTTTCTTCCATTTTAAAATCCCTTCTAATGGCAATGTCTTGATAGTCATAGAATAGTGCTAAGATATTAAGTTAAAACAAAAAGTTATATTATAAATTCAGTGCTTATGTAGAGAAGCTATGAGGAAACCAAACTGAGTTTTATTCTTTTCAATTCACAATAAAAATGTGATGGGAAATTAGTCAATAGAATCACAATTGACTGTATTTACCAATGAACCTGGTGCCAAACTTTGAACGTTAGCGCGCTAAGAGCAATAAAGGGGGAAAAAAACATTTGGCGGGACTTCATAATATCACAACAAAGATGCTCTAACAATCTTGTCATGAATTTTTAGAGAGGAAAAAAAAGATCAGCTCTGAGTTTCACAGAAAAAAAATCTCGTCTACAAGGTAGAAGTGTCACTGCACATCTTATTCACTAGAGTGACCCTACTATGAGAACAAGTCTCAGTGGAGTTTTAATAGATCCATTCTATAGCTTTATTTCCCACCTTGTTTTCTTCAGAGTTTATCCAAAAATTGTGTGATCTTAAAAATATTTTCAAGTGTCCCTTTTTTCTCAACAGCCACAATACGTATGTTGAAAGGATTTGCTTTTAAGATGCAAGTCCAAGTTTATTTGAAGGAAATGAAATGCTGGATGAGGGGGAAAAACTGATGCAGCGTGTACTGCAAAAAGGCTCGGCTGGGGGACCTGCCACCTTCAGTACACAACGTATGTCAGCAGCCATCCTGTCTTCCTGCTGTAGCAGTGTTTACCAACTACTCTGGTGGGTTGAAAAGCCCAGTATATTTGAATTTCTTTGAGTATATTTGAATTTCTTTGTATAGAGTATATTTGAATTTCTTTGAACAAGTAAGGGTCAATTAGAAATAATATTCCCGTAATAGTCAACACTGATTTTTTTCAATGGTTTTAGTATTCAGCAGAAAAACAAACCAACAAACAAAAAACAGTTTTGTTGTCAGGCATTAGAAGGGAAGAGAAGCACTGTGCAACATTATTTATTCCAGATAATCCCACCACACTTAGCACAGTGGTTTCAAAACACCTGCAGTCAGACTAAGCTTATTCTTCAACTTTAAAAGCAATTAAAAACCTCGCTGCCATGTCTCCTGGATTAATGTTTTGAAGTATGGCTTCCCACTTCCACTTTCCTTCATGGCTCATTGCTATTTTCATTTTTCACTGCACGGCAGGATTTGCTGAACTGTTTTAATCCACAAATACGCTTCTCAGCCACAGCTGAGAAGCCCGATATGGTTGCAGAGGAACCAGGTTATATACTCAGACTACCTGCTGTAATTAACTTTCCTAACAGAGAAGCACCTGACTGAGCTCAGTATCACTTAGAACAGACAGGCTTTTACGCTATTTCGGTAAGCCATCGTGTTAAGAACTTAACTGCACATTGGAAATTGTATTCTTCCCCCCTTCCTGAAAGCAGAGGGACAATAGATTTGTTTTGCAGACCATAACAAGCCACATCATTCTTCATTTCCTTCTAGAGAACACAGATGCATACAAATCTACGAAAAGCTGACTAGATGAAGAGCGTTTAACGCTTCAGAATAATTACATCAAGATAGTTTAATATTTACTTATTCATTTCATACTAGGCATTTAAAGGATCCTGCTTCTGATGCTGTCGTAATTATTGCAGTTAAATTATTCCTTTCTTTCAGAAACACTCTGTACATTACCGGGGAGAACCAAACGACTGAAGTAGCTCTAGCAGCCTCTTAGAATGCCTTCGTCTGAAAGATTGCTCATTATCCCCAAGCAAGATCATCACTGTTTTCCCAAGAAGGCATTTATTTCCTTACAATAGTGCACTAGAAGCACAAAAGCACCTCTGAGACTCAGTTTTGATCTTCAGATTTTTAAACAGTGCTGTGGACTAAGCACATACTCAGAACAAGTAACGGCCAACGTACATCATAAAGCAACTTTGCAACAAGCATACCTTCCTTTACTCTTCTACTGTCTATCATACCAAGGAAAAAAATGTAGGTTCATTGTTCCTTGGACTAACTGCTCTGATATTGTCAAGGTTCACAAGCTGAGAATCACCAGAAATGACTAGTAAGATGACAGACTAGCTCTGACTTTCAGATAGCAGAACTACACTACAATTTCCTTAAATGATTCTTAAATTAAGGGAGTCAGCTGCAGTGCTTAGATTTTGAATGTCAGAGAACAGCACCAAGTTATCTTTATTTTTTTACACTTACTTTCAACATCCTAGCTGTAAAAATAAAACCTCAGAACGTTCCCTGAAACGTCCTCTTAGATATTATTTCACTAACAAAGATTTAAAAGAATCCAGCTCCATTTGGAAACTATTTTCCAACCACAGCTACCTTGTTTTACTTTTAAAATCAACGACTGGCCTTTTTGTCTGTTGTCCGGTCATTCAAGACTTCTTTTTAAACTGAATCACTTGCAAGGATCACATTTTAGACCTACACAGAGTTTAGATCACGTTTAGATCTATTCATTTACTCGTTTGGATCATTTTAGATTTACTCATCCCAGTGATTTAAAGACATTCTGGGGTTCTTGTAAAAGGAAGTATTAGATCTCAACTTCAAGAAACCAGGAATGCAGGGACCAAAGACTCTTAAGTTCTCTTTCGGCTAGCTCAAATGGCTCAAGAGAAGGGATAACAGAACACCATCAAACCCTTCCATCTAGGCCAAAAAGCTATTAAAAAAATAATCTGTGAAATTAACTTGGAATTTTCCTAGAGACAGGCATGTGGAGTCTAATACATGGCTTTTAGAATAAAACAGCAGTATTCTAAACTAAAACTAAAACTGGCACACAAATATCTGTTATATTTCTACACTAATTTTACTGAAGTCCACATGAAATTAAGTCTTGTTTCCCCTCCACACACACCTAATAAAAATAAAGAATTCTTGTACTTTTTCCATGAGGAAAATGATTCTCCCTTTCTGCTGAGCATGAAGTAGTTATTGGAAACATTGTTTCTATGACATGCTGCATAGACAGGGGGTGACTGGGGTCTCACTGTCTTATTTTGAGCCCTCAGCTCGTGTTTGGACACCGCTCCCCAACGCTCACGTCACGTGTGAATTCACGCAAGGGGTCGCGCTGCTCAGCAATCAAAGGAGAGCAAAATCTTCAGACTTGCTTTGAACCTCAACACCATTTATTATAAAACATGGCTGAGTACTTACTGCCAGCAAACAAGCACTGACCTTGAGCTGTATTTCTTTAAGATGGATTCCAAAATGTTTACCAGTTCCTCAGAGTTAATGAACTTTTGGGTGCTGAGCGTGTACATTTTTTCATAGAAGTCAGCAATTTCCATCCGAGCCTGAACAAAAAAACAGAGCTGTTCAGACAGGTGAGAAAGCAGCTCTTCCAAGTGAGGAGCTGTTCCTCCTAGCGCATTGCGACCCGTCGCCACCACCTTCTTCAGCTCATTGTGCAGGGATGTGTAGATGGTTCGGATGGAGTCCTTTCGGCTGAAGAATGACTGACCACCTGTTCAGATAAATATGGAGGTATTACCAAAATCCAGGGACAGCAGAGACAGACAGCAGTACTGGAAAAAAAAAACAAAACCGTGCTTGTTTTTCCCCAGGTGTTCCCAAGCCTTATTTGATCCCACCATTTTTCATCAAGAAATACATTTCAGTGTATTGTTTTGCGAGTAACTGAGCTGCACGTAGCAGAAAATCAGAAGCACTCTACCTAATTTCATGCAAGTCACCCTTGTCCTTATTCGTATTTCAGCAGCCAGCGACCACTGCAAAAGTTCTTTAACCCCTTCACATTGGCCCTAACTACGGTGTGACCTTTTTGATAACTAAGGGTTAGGTAACTTTGCTACTATGCTACAAAACCTGGAAATACTGTTATCTGTGAAAGTCAGAAGCATGAAGTCATCGTGGAATTTTAATAGGCTCCACTGCTGTTAATAACTCTTGATCTCTTGAAGAGAATTCCCCTAACAATACCACTTGAAATGTCAACCACTCAGGCTTCCAAAACCAAACGTTTCCAGTCCCTACACCATCTAACATGAGCCGGAATTCACGGGCAAAACAATCACAGCTGATCTCAGCAGGACAACAGCACAGGCTAATGCGTAACTGAAACAGAAAAAAGGTCATCGCTTCTTTCTACCTGCTCAATGCTATGAAGAATGCAAAAAAAAATTAAAAGCGGCCATCATAAAACGCTTTCTATGGGACCTTCCTGTGGGTGGAAGGAACTTTAAAGGTCACCCAGCACCAACCCCCTTGCCATGGGCAGGGGCAAACTTTGATGCCACCAAAAGCCTGTGCAAAGGTGCCGCTGTAGCTGCCGCGAGCTGCTGCAGAGCAAGGAGCACAAGTGCTGAGCCTGCAGAACTTTTAAGAGGTTCCAAATGTAGGTTCCACTTTGAGCCTGCTCATGGTTCTTGTAACAGTGCGCAGTGCTTTTCACATAGACTGTTCAAAACTTTAGCAATTTGAGGCAGAAAAGCACAGGATTGGTTACTGTGGATAAACAACTACCTTTCCAAGCCAAGAACTGCCCCTAAGCCATGGCAGAGGAGCAATCACCTATGGCTGTTGTCTGGGAAGTTTGTAAAGACGCGGAACTTTGCCTGCCGCTTTATCATTTTTTTCTTTCTGCTAGCACCAAACTCGCTTTTTGAGGTCAGCTTTGCGGATTTTCTTTGCCTGTAAGGTTCTCATAAAGCAGGTCAAGCTGGCCGCCCCTTCGATAGGATCACCGAGGCCGATTTCTATGGATGGGCAGGCTCCTCTCCCTCGCTCCCCGAGGGAAACCAGCAAGGCGGGACCTCCGGCTTTCAGTGCCGACGGACTAAAGGCCGACAAAACCGAGAGCGATTTTCGCAGGGCTCTGCGCGTTACCCTCCCGACAGGAAGGCCTTTGGGAGGCAACCCGCAGCCCCGGGGGCCTCCAGGAGGCGGCCCGCCGCCCTGCGCCGCCCTGACTCGAGGACGTGGGGCCGGGCAGGAGCCCGGGCCGCCCGGCCGCGCCCCGCTCGCCAGCCCCGGTGCGTGCCCCCGGCGGGCGGTACCTAGCTTCTGCCCGAGGAAGGCCATGCTGTGGTACGCCTTCTCGGCGGCCGCCAGGTGCGCCAGCGCCGCCAGCAGGGCCAGCCAGCTGCCGCCCGCGCTCTTGTTGCCCTCGCGCTCCTTCTCCACGTTGTCCTTGGCCTTGTCGTACGAGAAGATGCCGAGGTGCGAGAAGAACGTCTCCAGCACCGCCTGCTCCACCGGCACCGGCGCGCCCAGCGCGATCGCCTCCCCCATTCCGCACCCGCCGCCGCCGCCGCTCCCGGCCGCTTCCGCCCGCCCGCCCCTTCCGGCTCCCTCCCTCCGCCTCCTCCCCGCCCGGGACTCAGAGCCTCGAGTAAGGCCGGTCTCAAAGCGCACGCTGGATTTTATGGAGGGGTTACAGTGGTTCTCAGGCGCCCGTTGATAGCTCAGGAGTTGCCCAAATGAATCCCCTCACGCGTTACATCTTGGACAGATCAGCTCCCTGAACAGACTCTGTGTAAGCGCTGAGTGCAGGCACGCAGCTCGCTGGCGGACCGCAGGGGCAGATCCTGCTCTCTGAAAGGGGTGGCAGGCAGCGGAATGGGCTGCCCAGGGAAGTGGACGAGTCACCATCCCTGGAAGTCTTTAAAAGACATTTAGATGTAGAGCTTAGGGATATGGTTTAGCAGGGTAATGTTAGGTCAGCGGTTGGACTCAGTAAACTTGGAGGTCTCATCCAACCTAGACAATTCTGTGATTCCATTGTTCTCCAGGAACATCCACCCACCCCCTTCTACCACATTAATCCCCCATGAAATTAACAGGTAGTTCTTCCCCACCTTGAGCTGCACCCCTCCACCACCCCCAGAACACCAACATCCTCCCTTTCCCCTAGCCCCTATTTCCCTTGTGCTCTGCAACCAGGCTGCTGACAGCTTGTAGCAAACAGAAGGAAAGGGGCTTCAGGGAAGGAAGGAAAAAGACTGGGGCGTTTTTCCAAAGAAAACCAGGAGTCAAAGGTTCAAATCCACCTTTATTACAACACAGAGCCAACGGCATGTTTTTGCATTTAGAAAAATGTATTTGGTCTCTTGGTGGTGAAACGAGGCTTGTGCTGCTGACGCAGAACTCTGTGCGGCAGAGGGAACTTGATCTTCGAATCCTGCAAGAAAAATATTTATGTTAGTTGAGATGTCAGATGAACACCAAAAACTATTTGCAACAAAGAGCTGGGTAATAATTCAACAGGTAATTTATGTAATGCATCCACAGATTAGATACCCTTCATAGGAGGTAACAAATGCGCTAGTTTTATGGTTCTTTTTGAACAAAATGCCGGTTTAAGGCAAGTTTCCTGCAATATAACATGCATTTATTTTGACTTCTCTAAAGGTCTTGATCACAGCATAGGGTAACTGTAAAGCTATGCATGCCAGATTGGTCCCCTCCCCACGTTTCCCTGCAAAACAAACCCGTACCAGATAACAAAGCTCCCCCCCTCCCAGCCTGATATTAAATTGGGACCCGGCAGGTGCTGCAGTTTCACTTCACTCACATGGAACTGCTTGACTGCTGGCCTACGGCACTTGCTCGCAGCGATTTCCTCCACTTTCATGATCTGAATAGAGTGAGCACGGGCACGATGACGGGCTCCCATATCACGGTCTGTAACAGGAGAACTCATTAAAATACATCTTCACACATTTTCAGTTCAGAATCTCACCAGCATCCTTCCAAGAAATATGAATACCATCCACAACCTCTAGAATTCCTGGTTAACGCTGCTTAACCACTTTATTTCCACCATCTAGAGCGATGGCAGAACTGTTCACCAGAGAACCAAAGTGCAGCAGCCATTTCCACCTGGAACTCGGAACAAAACTTCTCCAAGAGAATGCCATCTCATTGCTCTTGCCTGATTTCAAGGAGTTAGGAACTTACAGAAAAACCAATATTGGACTCCCCCCCTCCCCGAAAAACGAATCAACAGAATTCACAATGAAATGCTATTATTGGGAAAATATGTTTTTCTAATAATTCACAAGTGATACAATCAGAAATTGTTACTTGGCCCACCTAACTTGCCTTAAGGAACAGGAGGAATCCATCTGTATGTAGACCACCTAAGAACTCCTCCCTGTGGTAGTCACACTGCCTCAAGATCCTGATGTCCATAGCTAATTTTACAAGACAGGCCTATTGAAATACTGTGCTTACAGTGTTCCTCGTGAAGATATAACCTACTAAAAGCTTCATCTGCTGAAGTACTCGAGCATGAAGCTTTCAAAGTCATAGTGCTATGACAAATCGAGTTCTCAGACCTCTTAAGCAAACTTTTTGGTATGTTCGTTAACTGGCAATATCCTGCAAGGTAATGTAGGACCTTAAGTTTCACTTTCAAGAGCACCTCAGCTCTTGAAAGGCGACAAGATACATATACTATCTGCACACATGACAAGAACATCATTATTAAGAACAATGTTCTTTGGGTTTTTATGTGCAATTTGTAGCGGTTTGAACACTTCCAGATTCAACTGTCACTAGCATCAGCTATACAAATGGTCTGTCCCTCAAATATTTCATGTAAGAGGAATCAGGAGAAGCTGATGTGAAATACTGTCTCCAAATGAACCAGGAAGATAAACTCAACCGTTTAAAAATACTATATATAGTAAAATAAATGTATATAGCACCTTAAAGGCTATGAAACTCTTAGCCTGTATAGCAAAATTCATTACTGGAATTACAGAAAGTCACACTAACAGGAAATATTTTCAGCTGGAGAAAAGGTATCGTTAGTAAGGGAACACAAACATCTGCAGACTTCTCCTCTCCAACCACTTCACAATCCAGATTCCCAGTGTTTCGGTTAGTGTGGATGAAGACAGAGCTCTTACCTAGGCTTTACACCCAATTTAAGCTTGCATTATATACTGGTCCTACCATTTTGTATCTCGCATAGCTACGCATACTTACAGCACTGAGTGACAGCACCCGCAGTGGTCAGATCCCTGTACTCCCTGTACATGTTGTGAGTTCCACTACGAGAGTCATAGCGCAACCAAATGCCAAAGTTTTTTACCCGCAGAGGGGACTTCTCATACACCTGGAATTAGACAAGAGCATAAGCGAAGTTAAAGAAACCACATCATTTGTGTTTCACCAGTTCAATTACATTAAAGCTCTTATGAGAACGCTGTAGAAAGTTCTACTGTCAAAGAACATTTTTTCTCTTTTCCCACACCACTGTGGCAGCAGTCAAACCTTAACAATTCAGTGTGAAATTACTAGATTTCAGCTCTACATCACAGCAAAAATAAATAAAAAATAACATCCCTTAAACAGTGAGATAGATGCACCCAGGTATCTATTTTGCAAGGATTGTGAATGTCCACATAACTCTTAAAAGGTACATGTCACAATGAAATTAGCGTAAAACCCAGAAAACAGTACTGAGTGGTATAATTCATCCTATGTTTAAAATATTAAGTTTATGGGATTTTGTTTCCAGCTCCCTAGATATGCATTGCCAGTTTGAAAAAGTGAATTTGATGCTCAGTTACACAGCAAATGAAGGATGAATTTTAGCTTTGCCGCCCCCCCATAAGAGCACTTCATATAAATTCCTTCTATGTATACCAGGGGGAATTCCCCAGAAGCCTCCCTGACTATCAGGTCCTCCCGCGCGCACCTGGCCGCAGTACACGATCTCTCCCGAAGACTTTTTCATCTTCTTCAGCTGGGAGACGAAGTACCAGAACCGGGACTTGGCAACCACGTGGTTCGGGGCGAAGATCCGCATGCGGTACAGCGGAGGAGTGGTGCATTTCGGCGTCGGCAGGCACCGCCCGACCACCTTGTACTCCCGCAGCTGGGGGCAGACAGAGAGCGAGCCGTGAGCGGCTCGGTGCCAGCCCGCCCCGTCCCCGGGCCCGCTGCCGCCGCGGCCTCCTCCGGCGCCGCCGCCATCTTGGCCGTTCGTCTCCCTGCAGGCCCGCGCACGGAGCGCCCAAACCCGCGGCACCGCTCTCCCAGCGGCCGCCTCGACCCCGATCCTGATCCCAATCCCGATCCCAATCCAGATCCTAATCTTAATCCTAATCCCGGCGCCGGGCGCCCCGCCGCGGCCCCACTCACGGTGCCTGACGCCTTCATGGTGCCGCCGCCCGCCGGAAAGGAAGGGGCCGCGCGTGGCGCCTCCTCACCTCAGCCACCGGCCCCGCCCACCGTCCCGCCGCGCAGTGCGATTGGCCCACGCAGCCGTCAATCTCCGCCGTGCGGTGGGAGCCCGCGTGGCCGCCCGGGGCCTTCCCTACGCTATTCACGGAGCGTGTTACACCGGCGGTAACCGCGGCAACCGCCTAACTGCCGGGGAAGGGAGGGGGCGCAGGCCCCGTACTTGGCCTCGGCGGGGTCCGGGTGGGCCTGGCGTTGTGTGGGTGGCTTCCCGGCGCCGTGCGGCCGTGCCGTGCCCGGCTCCCCCCCCTCACGGCCGGTAACCTGCCATGTAACACGTACCCCACCGCGCGGCGGGACTACCTCTCCCAGGGTGCTTCGGGCCGGGACTACAACTCCCAGCGTGCCCCGCGGCGCGGCCAGCTGTGTCTGCCGACCGGCTTGCCGCGGGGCACGCTGGGAGCTGTAGTCCTGCTGTACCGCTGAGGGGCGGGGGCACCTCTTCCCGGACGCGTGAGGGCCGCGGCGCCTCCCCTTGGGCGTCTTCCTCCCCCTCCTCCTCCTCCTCCCGCCGCCAGCCGAGGCGGCGCGGCCCGGCCCGGCCCTGCCCGCTCCCTATGCTCTTGGCGGCCCCGGAGCTGCGGGGCGGGAGCGGCCGCGGCCATGGCGCAGTGACCGGGAAGGTAACGGTGGGGGGGGGCGGGCCGGGGCCTCGCCGCTCCCCGGGGAGGTGCCGCAGGGGTCGGGGGGGCCGCGCTCGGTCGGTCCGAGGGGGGTAAAGCAGCGGGCACGGCGCCTGCTGTGCCCGGCGGGGCTGCGAGGGGGCCCGCGGTCCCGCCTGTGAGGCGCTGTCACCGCTAGGCCCCTGGGTAGCGCTGCCCGGGCGGGCGGCCTGCCCTGCCCCCCCTGCGTGGAGCCGCGGCGGGGTCTGCCCCCCGTTCCTGTGCGAAAGCAGCCTCTGACCAAGGGCTTTCATAGGCATTGAGGATGAGGATATCTCCTGTCCCCATTTCCCTCCCCAGTTAGTGAGACGTGCACCTGTGTGACTTTGCTGCTGACGACCCGCACCCTTCTGGCTGCGTTAGGATCTCAGCCACCCATCACGGGGCACGGGCAAACAGCAGCAGCAAAAAACACCCCTGTGTTTTGGCACTGCCTTCTGCCCAGCTGTGTGTTAACTTTTAACGTTAGCGGTGAACGCCATTTACAGACAAAACTGCCTTTAACGGCATACTTGGCGTTACAGCTGGGTGTCTATTTCAATTGGTTTTGCAGACTCGCTTAAAATTGCAGCCAGGCCTTGCTTTTGAAGCGTAACTTGTTAGTAAAATACGTCTGTGCAGGAAAGGTGACTTGCTGAGCTAAACCCAGGTACCACAAGAAGCTGTTCTGTTAGGGTATTTGAACGAGCCTTTTCAGAAAGCTGTCTTATAAGTTGTCCTCTGGAGTGGGCTAGTCCGTCTAAAACTCTTAGGGAAGGATATTTGGTAGAGGATCAAATTTTAAATATGCTCACGTAGCATATATGAGGCTAGCAGGACCGCCTGGCCTTGCTGTTAGCTAAACATGTGAAGAGAACACATTTTGAGCCAGGTTATTTTTAATAGCAGAACCTGTCACCTGTTTGTAGAAAATTCCTATTTTTTGGGCAAAGGATCAAGTGATATCAGTGGGAAAATATGCCAGAAATATGCTTGTGTAAGTTGGAACAGTTCTACTTGTGTAACTGGGGACCAGGCCCCATCTGAAAGGTGCTGTCCAAAAAAACATTTTTTCCTACAGCGTTTTACTTTTTTCCCCCCCTCGTCTGGCTGTTCTGGTTGTGGGGAAAACAAGCTGGGGACGCAGAGGGAGAAGCCTCAGCAGAGCAGCTTTAATCCCTGAAGGTTTTGACCCCGCGTGGGGTTGCTCCGTGTCGTAAGGCAGTGTGCAGAGCTCGTTTTGCCACGAGTCATTGCTTTGTTCCAGACTTTCTGGTTTCTGTGCTGCCACAACCTGCATTTTTGTGTGCGCGCCCGCTTAATTTTGGGTATTAAATTGCCTTTCGTGATGCATTTAGTTACCATAGGTTCTGTGATGGCTTTTATAGAAGTGCCTGTCCCATGTCACACTAAATGCTGGGCTTTCCCTTCCAGGCGTGCTCGCTGTCACTGTGCCACCTTTCTTCAGGGGGGAGGGCGCACGGCAGAGCGTCCCCCGGGCACGTCATGCTAAGAAATCGGAAATTCTACCTACAGGCATGGAGGCAGTTTCAGACCACAGTTACTTTGTGTTTCCTCTCTTCCTCTTGTCTCTCTTCCTTTCCCCTACCTCCTACGTGCTTACATAACGAGGCCTTGCTTCAGGCCTGATTAATGATGTTACCACGTGGGAATTTTTTTTTGATGGCTAGGTGGATTTTTGTCCCCTCTTGCTGTCTAACAGCATCTGCGTATTTGACAGAGACTTTTTTTAATCCACTGTGTTTTATCCAGAGCATTACAGAACAGCTTGCAGAGACACAATCTCTAGAACATTTGTCCAGCTAGCTTGTTAGTTTTACACTGAAATTTCTAAATAAAAATCATCACTAGTAAATTAGCACCCATTAGCAGGAGCAGGCAGCTTTGTTAACAGCTCAGTATGAGGTGTTCTGCGGTTAATGTCTATGACACTTCTCCAGCGTGCCTTTGCTTTAGAAGAAAGACCTCCTAATGGTTTTGTTCCCCAGGGGAAATACTTTACAAATGGCTATATGAAGCATCTTAACAATATTTTAGAGATGAGTAGAGAAGCTTATTTTTGCAGTTGCTAAGCTTGTGGGGTAAAAAATAGTGTTGTGTATCATTTAAGTAGATGATTTATGCTTATGTCATATCATGCTGAGTCTTCGCGTGCTTGAGATTTAAGTTGAAGCCTTTCATTTAAATAGTTCACCTTATGGCACTTCTGTTATCAAAGGGTGATTAGAGGAGTTTGAATTTTGTTACCTGTATTGGAAAAATGCATGCTCATGCTGTGGTGGAATCCATACTGGGTGTCTGAGATTTGTGCACAAATGTCTGTGGTTGCTGCTGTCCTGTGTTTATTTTTTATTGCTGTGCTGAGCAAATAAAATCTCTTTCTCTATTTTCAGATGATCGTAGGCCTTCCTCTAGAAGAAGTGGGCAAACCTGTTAGTAGGAGTAGGAAACAAATTGTATAGCAGTAGAGATGGATGAACAAGCCCTTTTGGGGCTAAACCCAAATGCTGATGCAGACTTCAGACAAAGAGTATGTAATTAACTTGCGTATCTCTCTAATGATTTGGGGTGTTGCTTCACTGAAAAGTCTAATACTTTCTTGATTGTTATCTGGTTAACCAGCACACAGGGGTTGTGGTGGCATGTGCAAACTGTCATGTTGCAGGCATGCATGTAAGCTGAAGGAGTTGTTTCCAACTCTGTGAAGTTACAGTTAATGTGTACAGAATTTATTTCTCTGGGCTCTGGCTTTTCCAGTCCTTTCAATTATCTGTACCTGTTGCACAGTACCCTGTGCAGGTTCCCACAGAATGAAAAGCAACCACTGGAAACAAAGAGTTGCTTAAAATTGCCCTTTAATTCTTAGGTGGGGATTGTTTTTTTTGTGTGGTTTTATTATTGTTATTGTTGTTATTGTTGTTTGAATGGATTGCCTACCTTCAGTGTCTTGTAATGAAACATCAGTTTTTAAACTGTGGTGAAGCTTAGAGTAACTTAGGAAAATAATCATGGTAAGTGGTAACAGTTACATGATAAGAGAGATGCTGATGTGGAAAGGCATTACTGTAACTATTTAATGAGTAAAGGGTTCTGCTTACTCATTGCTGCATACAGGATGACATTCAGTAAAATCGTTCAGAAATGTGGATACTTAATATCTTCTGGTGTTCACAAAACAAATCCCAGAACTGTAAGGCAGTTACAGATGTAGTTTACTGCATCCTGGTATTGCTAAGCAGCTTGTTAAATATGTTTATTGTGGGTGTTTGTCCGTCCTGAAAAGAGGGATATAGCCAAGCTTTAAAGTTTTGTTAACAGAATGTCGCTATAGAATTTGAAGCTTACAAATTCATTGACATTTAAACAATGCAATCTGCATAGTTCTCAAATATTTCGTACTAAACGGTGACAAATCTTTTTATTCGTGCAAAAAGGAACTGTACATAAAGCGCATCTCAAACATCAACTATTAAAGCTGTTCAGTATAAGGACATGGCCAGTGCTGTCTACAATGAACTCTTGTTTTAAGAACTTAATTCAAGTCCCTGAATAATCACTTTGTTGAATGTAAACAGTTATGTTAGTGGAAAAATAAGCTTGAAAGACAAGCCTTCATTGGCTTAAAATAACGTGTCAATCAAATCTGTTTCAAAGATTATTTTACTCTTTTGTATAGCAAGTCACACTAAGTCTTAAAGCAATTAGATCAAGTTAACTATTTTCCATAGGTTCTTAGAAGGTCTGATTAACAACTTGGGTGTCTACAATTAGGCTGAAGTAGACAGTTCTTTCCAGTCTCTTTAATAGGTTCGTAAACTGATTGTCAGGTGGTCAGTGAATGACTGTGTTTGATTGCTGCTTGAGATGCAGAATGCAACCAAAGCTGTGCAACAAAAACAGTGAGTTGTTTTCAGTGAAAAACCTAAATTTTTAACTTGGACTTGAACTTCTACCCTTGAAAGTTGTATTTAAAACACAAGTGGACAAGGTCCTCCTAGCTGACCCTGCTTTCAGCAGGCAAGTTGGACTGGACTATCACCAGAAATCCCCTTTAACCTCACCAGTTCTGTGCATCTGACCTTTATATATAGAAGTAATAGAAACCTTTGTATTGAACGTACAGTGGGGGTAGGTACCTGTAGGGTTAACAGTTGGAGAAACGCTTGTGTTGTGGTAATGAGGAAGCCACATAAAAACCTCCTTCCAAATCCTGTTTGTGTTTTTTTGAAGGAGAGGTGTTTAAATGTGTGTCCAAGTGTGAATAAGATGTCTTGCTGTGGTTTTTGTTTGTTTGTTTGCTTTGTGTGTGTGTGTGTTTTTGGCTTTTTCATTGGTTCTTACTTGAATATTTGCAGGCACTAGCCTACTTTGAGCAGCTCAAGATATCTCAGGATGCTTGGCAAGTCTGCGCAGAAGCATTAGCTCAGAGCATATACAGGTAATGTGGATAAGAATCGTTGCTTATTTTCATTACTAATACGTTTGGGTCTTTGGGGTGTGGGTTTTTTTTAGCTTTACAGCATAATTAGCAAACTGTAAATTGCTGAACATTAATATGGTCTTCATGCCACTCTTAGTATCACTATTAATCTGTGATTTCCATATAATGTCTTTCAAGGAAGAGTAACGTATAAATAAAACTCAATTTTAATTTGGTAGCTCAAAGACTGCTGCGTTATGAAATCCAGGGCAAAAAAAAAATGTATTCAAGCTCATTGAATGCATCCCCATTCAGTTCTGGGGAGGGGAGGAGTGCTGAAACTGTCCAGTTGTGAGAATATAGGCTTTATATTCTAAGCTTAGGAACAGTGCCTCACCACCTATTTTTCAAGATGCAAAGTGTAATCACCCCCATTTTTGTATGAAGTTGTGTATTTGGATCTCAAATAATAGGTAGTTGCTGTGTCATACAATAATGCAAGTTGGAAGGAAGCTCAGGGATGTAACTCTCCTAAATAATATCAGTGATTTATAGTGAATGCTTTTTTTCAAAAGATTCTTTAAGGCTTTTCAGGCTCCAGCAGAGTATACAGTGATTAACAAAACCATGCAATATTTGAAAAACAGCAATGTGTAGTCTCTGTTTACCAAAATACACTGATAAAATTTTCAGTTTTTTTGAAGGCAGGATGCAATACGTATTGTGGTTTATGTTCAATACCAAACAGATAGCATGATAAACTGGTGAATATAAAAAAAAAGTTATAAGAGGGAATATCAATATTAGTTGCCCTTTTTTTTTTCAAATGCATTGCTAGAGTATTTGCTGGTTTTGCATAGACTTTTTCTTTAGTGCACGGTAGCTCTTGAATTGCCAGAGGCACCACCTGGTTGTAATATATGAGGAATTTTGTTCTTCATAGAGAAGTATAACATACTGCCACATCTAACAGAATTTTGTCTTCTCTTCTAGTGATGATCACATCAAGTTCTTTTGCTTTCAAGTTCTGGAACATCAAATTAAGTTCAAGTTAGTAATCTTTCTTGATAGCAACCACAGAATGCTATTTTGATGTTCTTTTTGTTCTGCTTGCAAATAAACTTAAAATGGGGTGTTGTTCCTGAATAAAAGCTTTTAGAACCTTTATTCTGCAAACCATTACCTCAGTGTGGTTGATGAGCTTAATTCATCCCACAGGACTTCTTGTATTCCTTCAGCTTTTCCTGGGAGAGAAGTAGCTGGTCTCTTAGCAGCATGCTCTGCCTAGTTACTCCAGTGCCTACGTATGGCCCAACACAGACCCGATCACCAAGTGTGGAATGAAGCTTACTTAGCATTGCCCTTTAAGCCTTAGTCCACACTCATTAATTTTTACAAAAAAAAAAAAAAAGTTTAAGTCCTGCAAACAGCAGCCTTACTCAGTACAGAATCCTGGACTCCAGACAAAGCCTTATTCATGCAATAAGCGTGGCAGAGATGTTGTGAGAAAGTAGTGTTTTCACTGTGCAGTGTTTCTGTAGCTTCGTAATTTTAGGACAAAATAATTTGAAACATTGAAAGTTTAGTTGTGTGGAACTGCACTTATTTCATACTTGGGGCTCCTTTGGTGTCTGGGCTTCAGCATCATGGCAGAGGTGTCTGCCTCTTGGATATCGGTGTGGCTGGTTGCAATACGCTGAACATGTGGGCCAGGCTTCAGATAGAAATAAGATGTATAGTGCAGCTGAGGTTCACAATTACATGTTAGAGCAAAAATTAAAGACTTATCTTTTTGAGATTTTATTAACTTGGCCTTACCTCATTGTCTGCCTTCGTCTGCATGCGTCACTTCTGTCATCTGCTTCTTGCAGTGTTTTCTCTTGTTTTCCTGCGTCTTATTTTTTTGCTGAGTGTTTTCAGGGGGGTTGCTTTTTTCTTCTCCTTAATGACTAGATACTTTAACAGGAACACTGAGATTGCATTCAGCAGTCTTTCCTGTCAGGGGGTGTACCAGAGCTATAGCACCCTGGAGAAGAAATGGCAGGAAGAGTCTTCTCAACTTGCCTAGTCCTCAGAAGGAATATGTGTGGGTAGTATTTGAGTTGGGCTGGTTATAACGTAGAATTCTGCCAAGACTTGTGTATGATGCAAAGCAGAATTCCTTGTTTACTTTGCTCTTCTTGTTGTGACATATGTGATAATCAACATCCTGTAGGGTCAGATCAGTGAAGGACTTCCTTGTGATCACTACCGTCAGCATCTTCAAATAGCGTAGTAATCAAATTTGAGCATATACAAATGTTATTCCTTCTCCCCATGGCTTACAGTCAAGGGTGTGTTTATATCAGGGTCATAACTCCTGTCCCTTGTAGAAGGGCAGACTTCCTGCAAAATTTCAAGCTCCTACTCTGATAAAGGAGGTATTAAAAATGATATGTCCAGGCATTAATAAGGGCAAGATGTTTTTCCTTATTATAATACCTCTTTTATTCAGATTTTTAATCCGTTAATAGCTGTGTAAATTCCTTTTTCTAGGAACCTTACATTTACACTAATGTGTAGCATACTTATTAAACTGGTTTTTGCTTTACTGAATGTTGCACTTTCCATGAAGCAGACATATTTTGATCTCATTATGCTTTGTTTCAGATACTCTGAACTTACTGAAGTCCAGCAGCAGCTAATTAGGGAAACGCTTATAACATGGCTGCAAGCCCAGGTAAGTGTGTTACTTTACAGCAGTTTTGCACGATAGGCTAGCATAGTGCATTCAGTGCAGGCTAAATGTCTAATCTGTCATTTGAGTTTAAAAATATATTCCTGAAGATATACAGTATGTGACAGTAAAAAAATATTTAAGATGCTATTTTTTTTAGATTTTTTTAAATTATATGTTGTAAGGAAGTCTGTGCTTGAACTTAATACTAAATATAAAATTCTTATATCAGATAATGATTGCAGTTTTACTATTGTGTGTGAAATAAGGAGAATTTAAAGTTTCCCTTTAAAGAGGTGTAATCTAGATTCCTGATGTTCTTGAGTGTCTAGAACAGAAGTGGTAATTGTGTTTTCACAATGCTCCTGGCCTGTGTCCTGTCTGCTTAGAATGCTGGCAGGTGTTCGTAAATGAAAAGATGTGACTGCTGTTATCACCTGCTCTGGTAATGCTGTGGTAGTGTGTTGACTACTCTTTTTATGGACTGAGTTACTAACAGTATCTAACAGCTGAAGTTACAGTATCAATTGGACCCCAGAGTTTGGAATCTGCAGAACTGGGGAGTGAGCTGATGCAAGTCTTTGCCTATACCTGCCGTTATCTGGCTCTCATTCCAATATCATTCTAATTTCAAATTAATATAGTAGCTTTATTTGTGGAGATCTGAACATTAAGAAATTGAATAAAATACAGGTTGAACTGGTCATTGTGAAATGGGTTACTTTTATTTTCTCTTTGTGGCAAGCTGTTCCAATGAAGCGGGGGGAAGGAGGGAGAGAAAAATTGGTAGTGACAGATTCCATTTTTCCCCTGAAGAATGGAGATCTAGAACTCCTTGCTATTCTTACAGACATCTAACTTGGGCAAAGCTAGCTACCTGAGGACCGTAACTTGTTTTCTAGAAGTACTTGTTTACTTCAAACAAGAAATGAAGACATTTACTTTTAGGAAAGTAGTACCTTAACCGCTGTACAGAGATCAACAGGCATATCTGATTTTTTCTCAAATTCAGTAACAATTTACAAATAAAATACGTTTTTTCTACCAGATGCTGAATCCGCAGCCTGAGAAGACTTTTATTCGCAACAAAGCTGCACAAGTCTTTGCATTGCTTTTTGTTACTGAATATCTCACAAAATGGCCCAAGTTTTTTTTTGATATTCTATCAGTAGTTGACCTTAATCCACGAGGTGTGGATATGTACCTCAGAATCCTGATGGCTGTTGACGCTGAGCTGGTAGACCGGGATGTTGTTCATACATCAGAGGCAAGTTATTACTTCATGTTAATATTTGTTTTGAAGCTCAAAAAATTCTTAATTGCAGCAGAAGACATACAGAGAATTTTTCTTTTTCCTATGGCAACTCTGCCTTAGAGACATGAGGTGGTTGAGATCCAAAGCCATATGTTGTTTAATGCTTTTTTTGATTTCATACTTCTCAGTTAATGCATTTTTTGCTTGAAGAGCAAGCAAACAAAAAGTGAGGAGCAGAGTTAGCCAACATAATGTTAGACTGACTCATTTTATAATGTTAATTTCTACTACTGTGTTTTTGATGGAGTCCTAACATCAAAAGTCCATTAATCATCTAGAAGACTTCTTTCTACTTTGCCTTTCTACAGTGTTTTGGCATTGTGGTAGAAAAAAGAAAAGGGGGTAGGGAGGGGAGTTAGGGTATTCTTTTTTTCCTTACAAAAAAAATGCTCTTTGGGGGCTTTTGATTTGAGTTGTTTATCTAGTTCTGACACAGAGTTTGCAAAAATGCTACTAATTAAAAAAAAATGCAGCTAATCTATGACAGGATTGATTTATTCTGTTTCCTGTGTTGATAGGAGGCTCGTAGGAACACTTTATTAAAAGATACTATGAGGGAACAGTGCATTCCAAGTTTGGTGGAGTCATGGTACCAAATCTTACAAAACTATCAGTATAATAACTCAGAGTTGACATGCCAGTGCCTTGAAGTAGTTGGAGCTTATGTATCCTGGATAGATTTGAGCCTGATAGCTAATGAAAGGTAAGGCTTTTTGATGGAATTCCTTTGGGGGGAGAGGAGGTAGTACTAAACTTGCTAGTATGTTGTCTGTATTTCTATGGAACTACATTAAAACTTGTCTTTGAATAGAGACTTTAATTTCATATAAATGTTTGGGTCTTTTGTTTCTGAAGAGCAATTGACTTGGCAAGCCAAACAGATATAATGGTAAAAATAGATGCGGCAGAGTTTGCTGGGTTGTCCTTAAAATGTATAAAATGCTGGGTTTAGTCAGAACAAAAGACTTTATAATGGTTTCTTTTTAATAAAACATTTTTAAATATTCACACAAATAATACAAAATTTCTATATGATGCTACTTTGTACTTTTATATATAAACTTCTTTTTTTTTCCAAAGGTTTATAAATATGCTGCTAGGTCACATGTCTGTGGAAGTTCTCCGGGAAGAAGCTTGTGATTGTTTGTTTGAAATTGTAAATAAGGGAATGGACCCAATTGATAAAACAAAATTGGTTGAATCTTTATGTCAAGTATTACAGTCTGCTGGCCTCTTCAGTATTGATCAGGTTTGTAAAATTGCTTTTACAATAGGAAGGAGCCATAGGTTTCAGGCAGTTCTTAAATAAGCATCTTAACAGAAAACTGTCAAACTTAGTCCACAAATATAGGGAGAATTAGCTGTGCTCCTCTGTCAATGTTAAACACTTGTTGCACTTTTCTCATACTTCAATTAACAGCTGGTTATTAATGTACCTTACTCATTTAAAGTACAGTCACTGCATTTTGTTTGCCTTCAGTGTGAGGTGTTTTTGTTGCTGTTGTTCTAGAAGGTATTCTGTAACTCCTATTCCTCTCCTGAAGTGTGTTGTGCATACTGTTTATGCTGCTTCTGTGACTTGTTGCCTTGTATCTTCCATTCTGAATGACTCTGTAATGGATAGGCATTTGAATGACTCTGTAATGCCAAGGCATTTTAAGAATATAGCCAAGGCAGAAGTTTTTAGTGCAAGACATTAGTCTAACTTTTTTAGGTCGTGTGTTACGCATGCCTGTACTGTCAGACATGAGGCTTGAAATTCTTATCTGGGAGCTGGAAAAATAAACCTACCAACCAAATACATATTCCCCATGAGGTTATAGTACTTCAGGAATAACTGTTTGCTATGTGCTATGGAGAAAGAGGAACTAGTCCTTAGTTCTTGGATTGCAAGGCAGTTTTCTCTATTGTGAAGTCTGCATCCAATGTGTGTTCCTTTTAGAAACCAAAAAAATATGCATTCGTCAAGTCAGGAGTCATTTCTCTAAAAACCTCTGAAGATCTCAGTCTTTCAGAGAGACTTGTTATTGCTCTGCATTTGTGCAGCTCTGACAGGGATTAAAGCATCTCTTTGGGATGACTGATCTAGCAGTGTTTCTCAATTGCGATCAATGTATTTCTGCAAAAGCAAGCCATAAATATTAAATAATCACTCACTTTTACAGGCAGTACTGACTGTTGCTTGTTATCAGTATTTCTGAAGTGAGGTGCAGCTGTTAATTCTTTGAAGTTTTCCTATAAAGTTTTTCCTCTTATACAGACTAAAATTTATGGTAGGTATGTGCTTCCTCTTTTATTCTGAACCTGCTAGCCAGCTTCTTGATGTAAAGCAAAAAGTGAAACAAGCTAATTTGAAGAGATGAGCAAACTACTTTTATATAATGGAGGGCAGCCAGATCTCTAGCATTGCTTTTCCTTTTCTCTTTAATCTCCAGAGAAAACAAACCAGATAATTATACTTTCCATCTGGGAGTCAAATGTTGCTTTTACTTCTACTGCATACTAAATGTGGGTAGTACCATCGGTAAGCTCAGGCCATTTAAACCTGAGCTCTGGTAGTATTTTTAATCAGATACATTTTCTTACAGGAAGATGATGTGGATTTTCTGGCCAGATTTTCAAAGCTGGTCAATGGAATGGGGCAAGCGTTAATAACTAGTTGGACTAAACTGATAAAAAATGGTGATATGAAGAGTGCTCAAGATACTCTGCAAGCTATTGAAGCAAAAGTGTCCCTAATGTTGCAGCTGCTCATTCATGAAGATGATGACATCTCATCTAATATCATCGGCTTTTGTTACGACTACCTTCACATCTTGAAACAAGTAAATATGTCTGGCTTCAATTTAACGTCATTTTTGATGTATTATTTACTTTGATTTTGTGGGAATATATGAAGCTAATATTTTTTTAAGCTGATTTATAACCTTTTGACTAACTAGTATTCAGTATGTTCACTGGCTGTGAGCATACTGCTTACGTAGTTTTGTTTAGAAATCCATAGGAACTGTGCTAAATCTTGCAATAATGGACAGGAGGGTTGCAGATCATATGGCTGTTTATAAAGAATGCAAAAAGCAAACCTGCCTTTTGCTACTGGACAGTAATAAAGGAGTTACAATACAAAAAGTAACACTTGAAATTTCTTTTGTAGCTTTCTGCACTTTCAGACCAACAAAAAGCTAATGTAGAGGTAAGTGTTGACCTTCTTTTTACAAAGGCTTCTTATTGCAAAAACACTTTGTGTGAGAACTTGTCATTTTGTTGAAACAAATGACGTATTATATGTATGCCTTCAAATGTCCAGGCTGACCATGAGTCAGCAATGTGCCCTTGTTGCCAAGAAGGCCAACAGTATCCTGGGCCGCATTCAGAAGAGTGTTGCCAGCAGGAAAAGAGAAGAGTGAGGGGACACCTCATTTATGTATAATTATCTGAGGGGAGGCTGTCAAGAGGATGGAGCTGGTCTCTTTTCAGTCACGCCCTGCAATAGGATGAGAGGCAACAGGCACAAACTGAAGCCCAGGAGGTTCTGGCTGAATATGAGGGGGCACTTCTTTACTGTGAGGGTGACAGCACTGGCATAGGTTGCCCAGAGAGGTTGTGGAGTCTCCTCTGGAGATATTCAAAACCCACCTGGATGCCATTCTGCACAACATGCTCTAGGTGACCCTGTTTGGCAGGGGGTTGGCTTAAATGAGCTTGAGAGGTCCCTTCCAACCCTGTCCATTCTGTGATTCATATGACAATAATTAAAAGTAAGGACAATATGTTCAATCTTCCACTCAATACCTGCAATTGTTTCTTTAATTAGTAAGCCTATGTTGAATTGTACATAAAGATGAAAGCTATTTAAGTGCTGGTCTTCCCAAGGGTCCTCAGTACCTTAAGCCTATCTGGGTGTACTCCTGGACAGGTTATTGATAGAATGGTCTTAAACCAAGATAGAAGACATTTTCTCCTGTCATTTTCTATCCAGAGAAAATTTGTCATAAAATTCAGCGCTTGATGATATCAGAAGTTAAACTTATGAAAGAAGCTGCTATTCAAATATAACACTTGTCCTTAGGATGAGCAGCTACGCGCTAAGCATTACATTAAGATATGCAATAAGCTTAAGTTTATACATTAGTCACTAGAATTAATAAATAACTTTGTGTCCAGTTTTGGAAGTAGTAAACTTACCTGTTTATTTTTTCAGCACAGTTAAATTTTTTTTTTCTTCCCTATGACACTTCTGCACCAATGTGGATGTACCAATTTAAATGTTATTGGCTAGGCTGGTGCAGATCCTCTGTAAGCTCATATAGCTGACAGCTGTGATTCCTTTTCCTTTTCCTTTACAAAGAAAACTGAGCTGTTCTAACATTAACATTTGAGTTTGGATAGTGTCCAGATGATCTGGATCTGGTTTTGTTTAATGTTTGTTTAAAGTGGATGAGGTAACCTAAGTTTGGTAGTATTACTGAGTCTTTTATTTTTGATACTTTCTTCTGTTCAAACCAAATTACTACTGCAGCACACATTAACGCACTGAAAATTTGAATGTGTTGCTGTCCAGAACTGTGATTATGTTGAACTTGCTTTTGTACTGAAGAACTTCCAGTTCTAATTTTCCTAAGTTTACTGAGCACTTCTTGAGGATTTGTGTTTAACTGAGAAGCAATTGTACCAATCTTTCTTCTTTCATCCAATTCATAATAAGAAAATTTTGAAACAGTCTTAAGTCTTTTGGCTGACTTTCTTACCAAGCTTTAAATCACATGCTTAGCAGCATTCCTTTAAAATTTTGCACCTAAGAAGTTACCACTTTCAACTTGTGCATTATATGAATGGGAGGAAAGGGAATCATGTTTATTGTGCCTTTTGAAGTTGCAAAGTTTTTTCTCATCTGCAGGATGATATCTTTAATTCTTAAAATGACAGCTGTTTCTAGGCATTTCTGGCTACAAGCATATCATGCTGAGATTTTGTAATTCTTTTATTTCTTTAATTTTACTTCCTGCAGAGAAGCAGAGAACGCTTACATATGATGCAGACACTTGGTTTCAATAGAAAGCCTGACCACATTCTTACCATGTGACAATGTTCTTCCTCAAACTATTGCAAATGCCTGTTTATGCAAGATCACCAAGAATTTCATTTCACTAACCTAAGTTTAATTTACCAGCCTGTTTTGGTGTTAAAGAACTTAAGTTTTTTGCACTTAAAAAGAAAAACATCATGATTAATTCATCAAAAGTTTATTATTATTATTATTTTATTTACCTTTCTTCTTTATTGCTTACATGACTTTAATGGGTACCTACATTTAGAACCTCGATTAGTGGAAGAGAATAGCAAAACACTATTTAAATCGTTGCAGATGTGATCACAGTTTTCATTTTCTGTAGTTGAAATAAAAAACTGTCAGCTACAGAACTTAATAAATGGGGGGGCAAGTTCTTTTAACCTGGTATTAGGAATGGGGATCAGGTGCTCTGTAACACTGATCAAATATCTGTTGTAATTCTACTGGGTCTTCTCTAACATTTAGTGAGTCCACTCCATGTGTAAGCAGCGTGGAAATGTCCTGCCCAATTACCTGTTGCTACTGAATATTCTCTCAGATTTCTAACACTGTTGTTGTAATAAACATAAAGAAAAGTCTGCCTCCGACTCAGTTTTCATTATCTGGGATAGCCTTCTGTTCATTTGGAATGTTTAGATCTAGTACCTATTTTTGTAGGCTCCCCAGAACAAACTCTTAAACTAAAGTGAATATTAAATTATAACAGATTTTTAAACATCTGTTTTAGCTAGCTGTGTCAGTCTGTTGTCCAGTTTTTCTCCATCCTGGAGAACATGAATGGAGTTGAGTACTCTATTTTAAACATTATATCAAAAGTTCTAAAACATGCAATAATAAATGCTCTGTAACATCAAAGTGATACATTTAGCATTTGAAACTCCAGTAGAGACGAGATCAAGTCTTTATTCCTGTTTTAGGACTTGCAGACAGTCCCTGCTAAAATGAATTTACAAATTAGCACTTGGACTGATCTAACAACTTGCTACTGTGGAAAAGGTTTTGCTTTTCGTATTCTTGTTTGCTGGTCCTGGCTGTTGTTGAATCCTTTGCTGAACCAATTCAGATTGTTAACCTGGCAATAAATAAATAACCACCTTTCGGAGATGGTGAGGTATTAGAGAATGCGATTTGATGTCTGAGCTGACCTACCTCTTTAAAATATGATCTCTGACATCCTGTTTAGTTTCCTCTGCCCAGTTCAGTCATCTCTAATTGTTGTTTTCATTGTGAACTGAACATCATGGAATACAAGCAGGAAATAAAGCCAGATAATACTGTTAGACAGAGCTCAAAGTCATGCATACTGTTCATCTGGAATGGTATTTTCTGGATAGAATCTGTTCTAATATGGATTGTTAATACTGTTAAACCTCAGAAAATAATAATTAAAAGGGGATTTAAATGCTTACAAATATTTTGATGTTTGCCTTAATGTTTTTCTTTGCTGTAGGATTTTAGCTGTTGCTTCTTACCACTTTTCTGCTTTTACCCTTAGTTCTGTTTTCTTCTTTATCTTAGGCAATCATGTTGGCTGTTATGAAGAAGTTGACATACGATGAAGAATATAACTTTGAAAATGAGGTATTGTGTAAATAAACAAGCAAATGAAACTTAAATTACATGTAGTAAAACTTTGTCATGTTTTAAAAATCCTATTTTTCATATGCTAAGGATGTGAAAGTAGAAAGCAAAGGTCTGTAGGACTGATTTTTTTCCTGTGTGGAAAGCTTATTTTTTTTTAACCTGAGATCTGCATAAGATAAAACAACATAGTAAAAGGATGTTCAAGCCAGTTTAGTTAACAGAGTAATTCTGGCTGCATTTGTACAGAACTATTCCTAAGTAAATAGGACTGCGCTGTTAGCTAAACATAGCTGTTGAGCTGGCTTGTTCAGAGCTTGCGTGTTTTTCAGAGTTTGCACGTTTCTGCTGTCACGCAAAAAGATTTGAGAAAAGTTGTGTAATGAAACACTTCAGAGATACTACTTGACCTACTTTGAGTGGAGGAGGCCAAACCCCTGCAAAAATAGCCTAAAAGGAGGAATTTCTTTGATTTCACTTTCTGCCCATGCCAGCCAGCAGTAATGATTGAATGTGTTAGGCATTTTGCTCTGGGCTGTTGAGAGCGATGGTCTTAGAGATTAACATAGATTCCTGTTTCTGTCAATTTTAAAACTAAGATGCTGAAAAAGAACATCTTTATGAGGAATGAGTCAATTTTCAAGAAACAGGTCAATAATGCTTTGCCAGGAGCATTTTCTTTCTTATACTTTTTGGCTAGCTTTCAGTTTGGAAAGCCTTTTTAGTGTGTTCTGGACTGAATGCAATGGATCTCAACATATTGCAACCAGACAATAAATGAGCCAGCTGTTATGTTGCAAGAGCATTATTGAATTTTCAGAGCGTGATGTGCTGTTCGTGTATGTACACATTTTTGTTCTAGGTGCAATTGTCTAAAACGGTTCTGGATGTATTTAAACGTGCAAATATGTACTTAACTGACGTGAATGTTTTGTAGGGTGAAGATGAAGCAATGTTTGTGGAGTACAGAAAGCAATTGAAGCTATTGCTGGACAGACTTGCTCAGGTCTCACCAGAGTTATTGTTGGCATCTGTCCGCAGAGTCTTTAACACTACACTTCAGTAAGAATTTTGGTTTTTAACTTCTTTACATGAATACAATTCTGTTAGCTTTCTTGCCCTTCTTACTCTCAGGGTTTGCACTAAACATGAGCGTGATGTAGCAAGGCAAAACCTGTTGATAGAATAAACTAGTTGCAACTCTCTGTGTGACCTTGTGTAACTTCATGTTAAAAAATCTTTTACTCAGCTTCTTAGAAAGAAGCAGCTTTCTTCTGAAACCTTAAATGGTAGCTATTTTTTTTTTTTCTCCTGGGGGTGTCTCTTCATCTTTGTCATTTAGACCTACATGACATCCGTTTGGACAAGTGTTCACTTTACACTGCCAGGAAATGCTAATGAGATATGGAAAATTATTTTGAATACTATTGCTAGCAGAAAAACAAAGTTGGATACAGAAAAGAAACAACAGTGAAGGTTTTTAATTCTTACAAAAAGAACAGAACCAATCTCGAGAACTATGCATGTAAATAAGCTAGGTGCCTGGCTAGGTGGACGGCTGTGTATGCAAATCAAAATCTAGTGTCATCAGTGCCTTCCTTGTGCCTTGCTTTTTAGTGAGCCCTCCCTAAGTGAAGGTGAATGCCTTGTTGACACATCAAAGTAGATTTTTGTGCCTAAAGAAACACTTTGGAAAAATCTGTAGCTTTTAAGTTGAAAGTAGTCAAAGAAAACTGTGAGCACCCTGATGGAGAGGTGTTACATCTGTGGATAAGGTCTTCAGAAGCATCCTGAAATACTGCCTAGGTCTTAGAGTATTTATTTTCTTACCTGAATCTATTCTTTTTATGCCATGTGTCTGAATATTCAAAACAATATTTTAATGTGGTAGAACTGTGATTATTTCACAATCTCTGACTAATGTGATTTTCGTATTCTTTCTCTAGAAATTGGCAGACTACACGATTTATGGAAGTAGAGGTAGCGATAAGGCTGTTGTATATGTTGGCTGAGGCTCTTCCCGTATCTCATGGTGCTCACTTCTCTGGTGATGTTACAAAAGCTACGGCTTTGCAAGATATGATGAGAACGGTAAGCACGTGTGATGTGGGAGCTATTTAAAACACTAATAAAGACTGAAACATTTCAGTTCAAATTATATACATTAATTACCAGCATTTCAACTGCATTGTACTATTTTGATGCTATAAGTGGGTAAAGTACTAACTTGCTAATTCTTCTCTTTGTAGCTAGTGACTTCTGGCGTTAGTGCCTATCAGCATACATCAGTGACCCTGGAATTCTTTGAAACAGTGGTTAGATATGAAAAATTCTTTGCTGTTGAACCACAGCACATTCCAACTGTTCTAGTAAGTTTATCCTAATTTACATATTCAACTAGTAAGTGTAGATAAGTTTTCTCATATTTTAAGAATTTTTCTTCTTTTCTGCACATCGCTAAAGATGCTGGCTTTCTTAATTTTTAAAATTATTACTTTTCCCCACCGTGTAAGCTGAAATACTTTTCTTGATTGCAGATGGCATTTTTAGATCACCGTGGTCTTCGCCATACAAGTCCAAAAGTACGAAGTCGAACAGCTTACCTTTTTTCCAGATTTGTCAAGTCTCTTAAGTGAGTAAAGCTGCTATACGTGTATTCAAATTGTGCAGAAGGTTTATGTTGGTAAAATTGGTGCATCACAGCTGTCACTGAAATAGGCAGGGCTTTAAATGGAATGCTGTGCTCTAAATGCAGTGCTCTAACAGAGTAATCCTACTCTGTAACACCAAGTTAGTGGACAAATTTGTCACAGAAGAACGTGAATACATATATACTTAGCCTATTTTGATTAGATGTTAAAACTGATCAACAGTATAGATGTCTGCCTTTTTTTTCCCCTCAGTAAGCACAGATGAGAGTGATCTGAATATTTACAAAATTTATACTTGGTGGAGTTTTCTCAGGCTGTTGGAGCCCTTCAGATAGCCCCATACTGTTGGTCTTACTTCACAGACATGTTTGAATATAGAGGCACGAGAAGCTCCAAGATGGAACAGATTTCAGAAGGGTTCTGGTTTTTTGTTTTTTGTTTTTTAACTGTTAATGAAAATACTTCACTCAGATGAGTGATGCTGTTTATGCATATTTTTAAAGAATGAGGGAGAGAAAAAATGCTTATTTTTCAGCTGTACCACATATTTATTTGGTCCACCACAAGCACTGTATCCGGAACCCAGGTTTTTCTAAAACTGTGCTCTAATACTTAAAGGGATGTTCTGTATTAGGAAGGTGGTTTAATGTCAAGCTTTACACCTTAAGGAAAATGACAGCAATTTTGTAAAAACACACATGCTTCTAATTAGTGTCATATACTCTTGTTTTACTTCAGTAAACAAATGAATCCCTTTATTGAAGATGTTCTGAATAGAATACAAGACCTTCTGGAACTTTCTCCTCCTGTGAGTACTTACAGCATTTTTTGTAATAAATAAGGCTCGTGCTTATTCATCAACGTGCCTAAATACATACCGAATTGTGATCTTAGTACACAAACATTTAAGCACAAATAATTGTCTTGGATTTTGGGGGGAGAGGGGATGACTTGCATGTTTACATTTGAACCTAACTTTAAGAATCTTACTTTTTTTTTTTTTTTCATTTCTGGATGTATAGGCAAAAGAAAAGTAAATAGAATGTTGTTTGAATTGTATAAACATTTTTGTTCCTTCAACTATGTTTCGCCTCTGCTTTACACTTCTGCCTAGGTAGTAAAAGAAATAAATAAAGTATTGTAACTGTACTGTAGGGATTAAAGAAAAGTGTGATTAAAGAAAGAGTGATTTTGATAGAGGACACAGTGAATTATGCCTGTTATCTTCTGTTTTAGGAAAATGGTTACCAAGCTCTGTTAAGCAGTGATGATCAACTTTTCATTTATGAAACAGCTGGAGTATTAATAGTTAACAGTGAATACTCTGCAGAAAGAAAACAGGCTCTAATGAGGAATTTGTTGACTCCACTGATGGAGAAGTTCAAAGTATTGTTAGAAAAGCTGATGATGGCACAGGATGAGGACAGACAGATGGCACTGGCTGACTGCCTCAATCATGCTGTTGGGTTTGCTAGGTAGGTGCTGCACAATGCGTGTGTTTCTGATTTAAGTAAAAGTGAATTTATTTTAAAGAATTTAAATGAAAGCATTTATTGGGAGGAGGGTCTGAGTTTCTACCTGTGTTGTATTGACCTAGAAAATCTCTAGTGGCTGTAGAATCTCTTATAGTAGCCCAGAAAATGAGTTAAGTCCACTTAAAGAAGACTGTTAAGGATGTAGATAGAGAATATTGAGCACCTTTATAATGAACCAGCAGCATCTATTCCCTTCCTTATGAAATAGTTTCTTCAAATAATTGTCTAGAGCTGTTCTAATCATATGTTCATTGTGATTTGTTAGAATTTAATTCTCCAAAAGCTGCCAAAGCATACTTACCTCATATCAAATAATTGTTTCTTCTGGTGTTTGGCTCCCGTTTCACAAAATGTAATATCTTAGTCTAGTGTATGGGTTTTAAAGCATGCGTTGTTCTCAGTATTATTGCTTCTCTGTTACATAGAACATGAGCTTATATAAAACTTGGTGTATTGCTTTTACAGCCGAACCAGCAAGGCTTTCAGCAATAAGCAAACGGTAAAACAATGTGGCTGCTCTGAGGTATATCTGGACTGCTTACAAACATTTTTGCCGGCTCTCAGTTGTCCATTACAAAAGGAAGTTCTGAGAAGCGGTGTCCGCACTTTCCTCCACCGCATGATTATTTGCCTAGAGGAAGAAGTTCTTCCATTCATTCCTTCTGCCTCTGAACACATGCTTAAAGATTGTGAAGCAAAAGATCTTCAGGAATTCATTCCTCTTATAAACCAAATAACAGCAAAATTTAAGGTATGATATTGCATAAACTTTCTGGGGTCCAACTATTGATGAATAGATATTTTTGTGGAACCAGAAAAGAGGTGATGCGTGTCAGAACCTTGCTTCACATTTAATAATAATGTATATTTCTATGACTCTTGGTAGTAAACAGTCTTCAACCACTGGCGTGCATTGCTAGACTCACAGTAATTAAGTGTTTTTCTTTGATTAGTCTCAATATTTTATGTTGTTTCTGATTTTTTTGTGTTATTACTTCCAGCACAATTTTTTTATAGACACAAATTATTTACAAGACCTCAGTGCAGTTCTGTTGCCCAAAATGTACACTGAGGCTTAATGCATTATTATTCAAAATAGATCAACAAATTCGGACAGAGGTTGAGGTATGAGATGTGTGTTGAGACTGGGACCATCAATTTATCTAGCAACATTTCTTGAAGTTGCAGCCTTTTGGGAGTTACCTAGTCCTAATTTCAACAGTTCAAATGCAAAGCTAATAAATAAGTCTTTCAGCAGAACACAAAATTTAAACTCATAAACAGAAGAAATGTGTTTTGTGAGGAGTAAAACAAAGCCATAATACACCTGTGTAAATCTGGCATCTGGGTCCTTCTTTGGAGTATATATCTACAGAGTAGGGAGAAGGAATTTCTGAAAAAATCAAGTATTTGAGAGATTAGAGAAGACTTTAATTACTCTAGTCCTTTTTACAAATTGTGCTGACAGCAAATCAAGATATTTAATAGTAGTCTAAGGTGAAGAAGGTATTAAAAATGCAGGAGCAAGACTGGATGAATACCAAGTTCAGGTGTAATGCTTAACTTTCTATGGTACTGTGTACTATTTTTTTATTACATTATGTTAAAATAAAGATTCTACCTTCATTAGGCCCACCTGGATTTTGAGATCTTACCTTCGCTCTCCTCTTTACTGTAATTTGTTCAAATATTAGGAAATTAACATTTGAGTTGTGCCTTTAGGGAACACTGGAGTATGGCTTAATAGCAACCCCAAGGAATTCTTCAGCTTTCAAGTCGTTAGTGTTCAGCTACTGTAGTGCCCATATGTATTTCTGACTTCAGGTAGGACGTAAATGACAAGTTTGTTCTGTAATGGCAATAGTTTTTCAGATGAGGTGAACTTTCTTTCAGTACTGAAAAATGTGGTCTGCTGTTGGTTTTAACATCTTAGAGGTACACTTTGCTGTAACTACAGTGACTTTACAATAGCCCACCTTTTTGGGGACTTAAAAATAGTCTGCCTGAACAGAAGGATGAGAAATGTGGCAAAAGCTTCTGTTCCTACTCAGCATGAGACTAGTTGAGACTAGCTATTTTTGTACAGAAGACATGAAGTAGGTGGCACATAAGTCAAGATGCAATAATATGGTGACCCTGATGTGACTTTTTTTGCTGTGTGTACTTGGTACACAACAATATTAACTTTGAAAGTGAATCAAAGCTGAGAATTGTAACAAGCCATGAAGTTTTAAGTTCCAAGTGTCAGTTTCTGTAACTGCTTGAGCTCATATTTTCTTCCAATCTCCACAGACACAGGTTTCACCTTTTCTGCAACAGATGTTTATGCCACTACTTCATGCGATTTTTGAAGTGTTGCTCCTTCCAGCAGAAGAAAATGACCAGTCTGCTGCTTTAGAAAAACAAATGTTACGGAGGAGTTACTTTGCTTTTCTGCAGACAGTAACTGGGAGTGGAATGAGTGAAGTCATAGCTAATCAAGGTAAGTAGTTCAGTTTCTTGAGGATGGCACTGTGGTTGTTCTCATCTAAGTTTTGTCTGCTAAAATCACAAGCCTAGTTCCTGCCAAGTACTATTAGCTATGTTAAGATAGAATGGACCGATGCAAATACAGTATTACACTTACCTGTTTAAGCAAGAATTTGGGTTTGTAAAATCCAGCTATAGTAGGCATATTCTTCCTACTGATTTTTTTTTTCAGCTTGAGTATGACAACTGTGTTTATAAGAATGCTTTGTGCATCATCATGTGTTATCATATTTGATTTGTGAATCAGAGATCAAACAATATTTTCCTCTAGAAAATAATTTAAAAACAGATGGCAGTGTTCAAACTGCTTGGCAAGGACATTCACAACTCCCAGTTTTCATTCTATGTTGCTTGTTTTCAGAAATGCACATCAGTGACTTCTGTAATTTTTATTACTATCACCTGATCTTAACAACTATGCTAAAATGTATCATGACTTACTAAATATGTACTTAACAGGCTTTCTGAAATGCAAATTAATTCTTCTTTCATAACAGGAATTCAAAGCCAGATGTCCAGTGTCTTGATTCTTTACTAAGTAATTCTCTTGGTCTGCATTCCATCAAAAAAAGGAAGGGATTTGAAAAACTTTAAAGAAACTCATCTGGTAGTTAGAGCTCAGATTTCCTCCCCCCATCCTAAAATGCTTGTAATACCTATGGAAAAGGAAAGGATGGTGTTAAGTAGTAGTAAGGGCTTTCTTGAAAGAGGCATTTTGGTAGTTGTAATAGGCCAATAAATGTTACAGGAATCGAACAGAAATAAGCATGAAAGCATCACAGAAGTTTGAACTATGTTAAAAAAAATCACCTTGCCATGTATTGGAAGATAAGTGAATTACTTGGGTGCTGCTGAGTTTTACTTAACTGTCATGTTTGGGTCAAGAGGAGGAAACTTACTTCTAAGTAGATCAAGGTCCCCCCTCACCTTTAAGTGTGTTAAAGGCCAGAATGGGGGGGAAAGCATCTCCAAACTTTGAAAATAAGTAAGTAAATAACCTAAATAAGAGTTGTCTTGCATCGTAGGGGAAACTTTCCAAAAATATTTGAAATTTGTGCAAAAAAGGCTATTTTGAAGTTGAAACATATCTTCCAGGTCAGTATTCTTTAAAAAAATAAAAATAAAAAATTGTGCAATAGTACAGAAACTCCTAGGTTGCAGGTTTAAATGACAAGCTCCCTTTAATTTGTTTAAGGTGCAGAGAATGTGGAGCGTGTGTTGTTTACTGTCATTCAAGGAGCAGTGGATTACCCAGATCCTATTGCACAGAAGACTTGTTTTATTATTCTTTCGAAGTTGGTGGAGCTTTGGGGTAAGATTCTTTCCATAATTCCTTTGCAGCTGTTTCTGTCTGTGAAGCAACAGTAGAACATGAAATGTTATCTCTCTTTTCAGGAGGTAAAGATGGACCAGTAGGTTTTGCAGACTTTGTCTACAAGCACATTGTACCTGCATGTTTCTTAGCACCTTTGAAGCAAACGTTTGACTTAGCAGATGCCCAGACAGTATTGGTATGTATCACAGTTTGTTTTACCTTTTACTCTCATTGCCTTGTGCCAGACTGAAGGGGAAAAAAATAATGGCCTCTTGGTATTAGCGGTTGTCTTGTCTTACAGAGCAAATACCTTATTTTTTCTTAACGGGGTACTTGTATGGTTAGTTTTTACATGTTGTGGCACTGTATTCTGTAGTTCACCTATGCTCAAAATCCTGCTAGAGAATTACAGGTTTGAGTATTTAACATTGACCTGTATTACCTGCAAACTAACACTCATTGAAAGTGAACAAACAGGTAGCCCTTCCTCAGTTTGTTTAGGGTTCAGCTGTGACAAATAACTTTCTGGTTAGAGAGGAACAAAAATTGGAAGTAAAATTTGATTGAGGCTCAGTTGGTCTTGGGTGAGGGAAAAGAAGGGAACAGTGGCATAAACTAGCCCGTGTTTTGGGACTGACTTTAGGATCTTTGGATGTAAATACTTAACCAGTAGACTAATTGAACAGTCTGATGTTATGCATTACATTACAGGCTTTATCAGAATGTGCAGTGACATTAAAGACGATTCATCTCAAAAGGGTAAGCCTCAGAGTACTTTACAGGGAGTAACTCTTGCAGGTTTCTTTCTAATGTTTTCAGTAATTTCTAGAAGTCAGATACTTATTTAGATTAATTTCTATTCTACTTTTATATAAATGAATAGGATGAATATAATGCTGTGTATCCAGTACTTAGGCGTCTTGATAATTTACTGCAAAATATTGACTCCTTAATTAAGGGAGAAAAGTCCAATCACTCGATTGTTGCTGTGTTTAAGTGATCAATAGGCCTTATACTTTTCAATGTAGTACTTTAGCTAACATGCAAGAGTGATTAGAGATGGGAAACCAAGCAGTTTCTGTGTTCATGTTACTGCTAAACCCTTTAACTTGCTGGCTAACTTCTCTCTGTCTAATGTAAGTTGAAATCACAGCTACACTAAAATTATGAGAAGTTAACAAACTTGCAGAGAGGAGATTGTGTTGAAGAGATCTTACAGTTTGTGTTCCTTTTTCTCCACCTGGGACCTTCTTTTTTAACTGACTTTTACAATTGACATGTCACAAACTGACTCTATTGTAAATCTTATTTCAGTGCAATTTTCAGTGCATTCTTCTGTGTAACAAAAGATACCAAAATGCAGTTGAATCCTTGAAGCCAACATTAAGATAATTCTTTTTATTTGATAACATTTGAGAATAATGTGAATGCTTGGTGTTTGATACACGTAGCTTCTCTGTAAAATAGCCGTATAGACCATCTGTTTTAAAACTCTTCTGTACCATGCAGTATAGGGTTGGGACTTCCCATGATAATATAAAAAAAATATTCTTGAACAAATTGTGTGCTGCTTTTCTTTAGGGTCCTGAATGCATTCAATATCTTCAGCAAGAGTATTTGCCTTCTTTGCAAGTAGCTCCTGAGATAATTCAGGTAGGAAGTCCCTAAAGAACATTCGGAAAACTGTTAACATGCACCAATTTTATATGGGAATAAAATGTATACTGACAAAGCTAACCTCCTACTAGCCCTCAGTAAAAATTATTCTGATACTGCATATTGGAGTACCTTGCAAGAGTACCTTGCAAAAAAGTCATCTTCCTAATTCAGTACAAATAAACTTGTACTTGAGTATCAGGCAACTTACAATAACCTTACAATAACAACTCAAAAGTAAAACAATGAAGGATGTTGAATGTATACTAAGTGTGGTAGTAAAGGCTGTATTCATTGCTGAGCCACAGCACTGGCTCTACTGTCAAAATAACATACTACACCAAAACAGGTGTGGGTTTTGTGTGTTTATTTTATAGTATCAGAGGATTGTCAAAAGTGACACTTTACGCTTGTCCATAGTCTCAACGTTAAGCATTGCTAGCCATATGGTAAGCATTGCTGTGAAGAAAATGTTAGTTGTATACTGAGATTTTAAAATTGCAATTAATTTGGGTACTGTAGTAATCAGGCTTGCTTTAAGTTTTGTGATGTGTATAAATGTCTCCTAAACTGTAGAACTTTCAAGTGGTGTTAAATATATGTAAGGATCAAGTATTACCTGTTGTTTGTCCCAGTGTTTTTTTCTGGTCTAAGATTGTAACTTTCAGAAGTGGCAGACATGTTCTGCTGTAATCTAGATTCACTTTGTGTGTTTGTGTGAAATAATACTAAAGTGCAAGTGTTTGCCTGAAGTATTAATGTCAAAGCCACCAAAACTTACTAGAAAAGTTAAATGTTTAGAATCTTCTTGACTGTAGTCCTTGCTTCTGTCTATTCTTCTAGAAGTGAACTTCAGATCCTATATTTGACAATACAGCTTTTCTCATCCTAGAATGCAGTTTTTACAACTTTTTTTTATCCATAACATGTTTTTCTTTGGTTACACATTAAGAAAAATACAAACTAAGATCAATGGCTATACATAAAAGATATTTTATGTGCTCCTAATACATGTCAGGTTGTCTTGTGCTTCCTTTACTTAGTATTTCATTCTTCTCTCTTACAGGAATTCTGTCAAGCACTTCAGCAGCCTGATGCTAAAGTTTTTAAAAACTACTTAAAGGTAAAAGGTTTTTTTTTCATTAGATCATTTTTAATACTGTTTGAACATTGACACACAATTCATTCATGGCACACACCTGAATTAAAACTGAAATATAGAATGTCCTAACATGAAACTAAAATTACTTATAAGCTTTTAGTTATAGTGAACCTCTAAGCAGCAGCAGCAGTTATATTATCTCTAAGCTGTTACATGAAAGAAGGAGCAGTAACAACAAACTACATCTGTAAAATTGCGCTTATGCTTTGTGCATTGCCATTTCCTAAGTAGCTTGGTATTCTTGTGGCTTATGTTACTTAATAGTGGAAATAACAAAATAAAGTTATACTGTAATCATAGAGAATGTGTCATTTCTGAGGGTGTAAATGCAACCAAATAGCACAAATCACGTCCTTGTAACTCATGGTTTGTTAGGTTAAAGTAGAAAATGAGCTTTGTCCAATTATCTTACATCACAAACATGCCATGTCTTAAATTTGTATTCCTTTTCCTTATTATTTTTGTTTCTTTTAATAAATTTTGACAGGTATTCTTCCAGAGAGCAAAGCCCTGAGGAAAGGACTGGAATCTCATGTATCTGTTTCCATAATCAAGAACTCTGGCTGTTAATTTATAAAAATGCTAACTCTTGTGCCATTAAAACTGGTTTTGTTCTTAAAAACTGTTGCTTTGTGCTCACATCAGTACATATTTTAGCCTTTGCTTAAAAAAGAAAAGAAAAATGCAAATGCCCCACCTCTGTGTCTTGAAAATGAAGGTATGTGACACCATGGAAAAATTGCCCGTATATCTACACAACACTTTTATTATGTATAGGATGATTTAAGCTTAAGCTGTAACATGTACGGCAATAAAATGACACTTATTTTTGAAATCAAATGTAAAAATCCCTTCAGACCATAGAAATGGTTATTAAAATGTGTACATTTTTGATACTGAGTAAAATGTTTTCATAAGACATAAAATCCATCTGTTCATGTATGGTGACATGAAAATAAAACAATCAAAGTCATTTTTGTAGATAGTCATTTCATTGAAGTTGTCTTAATGATAAAATATATATATATACCTCCTATAAAACAGATTGGTTTAATAAATGATTTCATTTAAAAGTAGCCTCTGGTTCTCTTTTTTTATAAAAAATAAAATAAAATTTTATCCAATGAAAAGTCTCTTTGAATCATTTTGATGAATGGTTGGATAACAAGTTGTATTGCAGTCTTACACGTGGAAGATCCTGGCAGAAAGAAAGAATTGCATTCATGAAAATACATTAGCAGGGTCATCCGGAGCATATACAGAGTTTTTAGCAGAGTGTGCCGATATTTCTCTTTCAAAATCTATCAGTTGATCATTCTGTTTCTATGCATTTCTGGGTTTCCTTTCCTATGACATGAGAGCAGTCATAGCCATTTTAAAGGAATGGAGGGAGAGAGGTTAGGAGTCTTGCTATGCCCAGTTTTTTAATACTTTGTTCAAAAACTGCTGTGCATAGTAAGCAGCTTGCTTAACTACAGTGTAATTAGATGTGCATTATTCTAGACTTTATGGTACTAGGTTCTTCATCCTATTAAAATGGAAAATAATGAAGAAGGTGGGTCAGGAACAGCAGTCAGGTGTGCAATGTCCTAGTGTTTTGAGGATACTCAATGCCATTCCCTCCCTTTTCACTGGGGGAAGGAAGCAGAGGGCGTTTACTACACTTTTGACAGGACAGCATCACTTCTATAAACGTTTTTTTCCCTGTTTTTTATACATTTAGTTGAAAGTTTCCTGTTACTCATTTTTATTTTCTCTTGTGGTGCTTTCTATACCTCTTAGTTCTACATTTCCTTCCGTCTTGCCATACCACTGCTAGCGGTTCCCTGGGTTGAGTATCAGTTCTGTTTTCTCCTGTAGCAATGCAAGCCTTCCAGCCACCAGGTTTTGCTATGTGCAGCCCTGCTCTTGCACCTTGTAGCTGCCCTTCCACGCATAGCTCGAGGGGCCACCAGGCTACTGCTGAGCATTTGATACTACCATCCGCTCTGTGTTGAGCTTGGTCTCTTACCCTGCAGTTACAGCACCTTTATCACAGGGAGGGCAGGCCTTTCACTAGGCAGATTATAAGGCAAACAATAACATTCTTCTTAAGGGCTTTAAATTTAAAAGAAGCAAAAAAAACCCGTACTATAGTGTCATTGTAATGGAATTACTGTTTGACATACATCATTTAGACTTCCATATTCTGAAGGGAGGGTAGTGCTGCTGCTTTCAATGCTTGGTAAAAGCATGAAAAAGCCTCCAGGCAGTAATTCTGTTAGAATATCTTACTGCTCCGTTTGTCTAACAGACCAGATTTAGCTATCATCAAATTACGGCTGCAGGACAAGAGTATAAAGACCGTCCCTGCCCAAGGAGTGCGTTCCTTCCTCAGCCCCGCTTTCCCCTGTAGCTTCCTTTGTGCTAAATCTGACGCTCAGCTTAGCGAACATCTGAGCTATTCAGGGAGATGGAAAGGCAGAAACACTTCCCCCTCAAAACACATCAACTCAGTGGCCTGCTGGGGCAGTGCCAGGCAAGGACGGGAATAAAGCAGAAGGAACTTGTATGGCAGCCATCAGCCCGGCTACCATAAAATCGTGATTTTTGATTTGTCATCCATTACAAAAAATATCCTGTAGGATGAGTGCTTTGGTAGCGTGGATCTTCAGAGAAGCTTTGCTTCAGCTTGAAGATTAAAAAAAAAAATACTGATTACTTTCACTTACTTTGACCTGTTTGGAGCAGAATATTCTACCATGAGGGATTATGTGAAGTGTGAGCCACAAAACAGGATCTGTGTGCTGTGTTGGCTGTGGGTTTCTGTATCTTTAGACAACATGCAGAGACTGATCCTGACTGCTAGCATTATTTTTCTGTGACTTTCTTCAGCTGTGCAGAAACCAGAGGTCTGCAGCTGCTTACAGTGGGGTTACGTGGTGTGCACGTGGCTGTGCAGTGCCTACTTACCATCTCTGCAAAGAACCAAGAAAGGCTGCCGGTAGGTTTCTGCATCTTGACTTGGAACAGATGGAGTCCTGCCTTCAAAAAAGAAAAAAAAAAAAAAAAAAAGGAAAAAATGCACTTTCCTTCTTATTTCCAAAGAAAAATCTGGTTATGCAGCATGCATTCAGAGCATGAACTGGACTCTCTGGGCAGAGCAATTAGATGTGTTGCACATATGAAAACACTTGTTTCTCCTATATTTCTCCTAGAGGAGGTGAGAACATTTCTCTAAGAGATTAGCTTGATATTCATATGTTTTTCTTCAGACAATGGATGATCTGATCTGAAGGCTGCACCAACACGACTAGTTGCAGCTCTCCTGTACCAGGTACCATTGCCATGTACCTGCATTGTCTAAAGATGCACAAAACGTCACAGCGGTAGCAACTCCTCCTGTGTGCAACAGAACTTCCTTCTGCAGACTAAAAGACAGCTAAGTGGGAACCATAACTGCAAGTCTTTAAGATACTCTGTCTCCAAAGTGTTTGTATCTCTTATTTACAAGCTGTTATAGTTATTAAAGGCAGGTAAGCTTTCAGGTTGGTAAATCCTTCTCCAGGCACAAAACAGAGGCAATGAATTTCATGCCAGCAGGGGTGAGAGGCAATTTTTCTCAGGGAATGGCTCATCAATTTAGGTAAGACATGTTGTTACAACTAGTTGCTGCCCAGAGAGGCAATCTGCCCCCATCCCCTCTCGATTCAGCTTGTCAGGTTCCCAAACAAGATGATGCAGAGTAGAAAGCTGATCCTACAAAATAAGTGAATAGCTTTTTAAAAAGCTATTTAGAAAGCTACTGACCCTTTGAGAATAGAGTTTTCCAGCTGGAACTATCCTGCTACTGTGTGCTACTGTGGACTCAAGGAAAGCAGCTGCAATGTGGGGGCAGGGTCTCCCTCCCTTCTCCACCCCTTCCAGCAGCAGTCGGGCATTTTGCTCATTTCACTGTGGCATCTCTCTGTAACCACCCAGTTACTGAACTTCAATTGACGCCATTTCAGTAAATTAAGCCAACAGGAAACCAAAGAAAGAAGAGTGTAGGAAAACAACCAACAGGTCTTAACTGGTTGAGTACACTGAAACCACCGCGCGGGGCTGGGAAATGCCAGCAGAAGTGAAAGAACAGTGGGAGGGGTGAGGGGAACAAGTAACAGAAGTTGGAGGGGGCAGAGAAAGAGAGGGAGGTAGTAGTTGTTGTGAAACATGCCTGTGGTAGCACAAGGTGCCACATAAGAAAGAAATTGAATGTGCTGGGAAATACTTTTCTGCTAAGGCCAAGCTTGATGCGGTTCCTGGTGATACCAGAAGTGAAAAGTCAGAGGTAGAGTAATTGTTCAGTGAAAAATTATTTCTTACTCTTAGTGGGCCTTTCTCTGTTGGTTGCTCACAATCAATCCAACAGGTACGTGGGTGTCTATTTGTCCACGGTGTGTCTTAGGGTACTACATTTGGTATTCCCCATTTGTTATGAGGTAGGTGGCTTAGGTTATGTGTACGATGTGTGTTACACAAGCACGTGGCAGGAGGATGCTCTGGTGGCATGTTGGAAAAAAAGTGATTCTTGTTTTTGTTAAAATTTGTGTGGTAAGATGCAATTTTTCACTCTGAATTTTAAAAAGTCAAATCATTTCTTTTTTTTTTCCTGGCACGTGTCTACCGCGGTTGATTTCCCCACTCCCCTGTTCTTATCTCATTATTGCTAGGTTGCCTGGAGAGCCCCAGGATTAAGATTAAAAGAAGATACTATGTTTTACCCATTTTATTGCCCTCAGTTCAGTTTGAACAAAGCTTCGCATTTAGTGTTTTCATGTTTGGAAATGGGGCCTTGGAAATTTGGAAGAAGAGATCATGCTGGTGACTATTATATTTTCCACGAGCTCCTTCAGCCAAACATGGCTTACTGTTAATCATTCCCTGGAGTTTTAGTCTTTGTGAGTTCAGTAAAAACTCTTATCAAAACTCTATTACAGTGTCCAGCAGCCACCCAGATACATACCCACCAGAGGTACATGTCCTAGAAAATCCAGCTGGCACTGTCCTTCTTGATGAAAGTCATGGTCAAACTGTTAATATCCATTCTCTCTCCCACTTGCCTTGCTTTCTTCCCATCTTTTATGTCTGACTGTGCAAGCAGTGACATTGAGTCATTCAATAATACATCCACAAAAAAGTATTCATCTCTCTTCCAGGTCTTTCAGAAGGTGTGCTCTAATTTAAGTCTCCTCATAGCTTCTTGATTCGTACTTCAGGATGTGGTAATTCACATTCTTCAAGAGCAAAGCTCCAAAACGACGCTCAGTTTGACTTCTTTCCCATCCTCTCTTTCTTCTCTGAGTTCTGGCTCTCACATCCATACATGTCAGAAGGCAGTACGAACCATGCCAGCTTCAGCTGCCGTTTGTATAACTGCATCGTTAGGATGAAGAGATGTAAGGGTGTACAACTACAGACTGCTGAATTTGTGAACATGAATGAGAATCCACATACAAAATATGTGAGGAATACCAAAAGTTTAACTAATACATTGAAAAGAACTCGAGGGAAGCCAAGAAAAAAAATCTAGAGCGAAGCTGTAATGATATTTTCCATTTTGGTGTCTTTTTTTCCTGTTCCTATATTCAACATACCGCTTTCCTATGATTCATGCTGTGAAACATTTAAAGGCTAGAGAAGATGCTCCTTGCATAAGGAGTACGTTACAAATATACCCCAAGAAAATGGACATTTTGAATCATACAAATCACGTGAATCACCTTTGTAGGTGCAAGACCCGGGGAAAGCACGTGGGCTGGTAACTGCAGTGAGAACGGCCAGCAGCTAGACCAGGGGCAGGGTGGCACTGGAGGTGAGATGTCTAGGTGCACAAAGTCCTGGTGAACCTGAAGTCGGCATCGAGTCTGCTTTGAGCAGGAGGTTGGACCAGAGACCTTCCAAAGTCCCCTCCAGCCTGAGTGATTCTGTGACTTAAAATGGCTGGTTCCAAAAATACGAACGTACTGAGACAGCGGCCAGCCTGGTTTTAATCAGCAGCGGAAGCAGTCTTCATGCTAAAGATGTTACACAAGTAGGAAAAGTTCACTGGTGCTCTCCAGATTTTGAGAGGGTTTTGCTGAGATCCATATGGATGATCCGAGGGATATTTCTGATGAAGGCAGAGCTGACTCACAGGCACCAAGCTGGTGGGAAAAAAAAGAAAAAAAAAAGAAAAAAAAAAGAAAAAAAAAAAAAAACAGGCTTAGAAAGCTGGGTGCAGGGGAGGGGGTGGTGGAAATACACCATGCAACTTCTGAGTTGCATTGCAACGGTTTGCAGGACACAAGGACAGCACACCAACGTGGCCGGGAGCTATTCCTGATTAATGCAGAATTAATATTGATGGCCACAGGAAACACAGCCCGCAGTCAAAAAGTGGCTGTCCCTTACGTGCCAGCTGCTCAAGAAACTAAAGCGAGGAAGTGAGTGCATGAAAAACATCACGGCTCGGTGAGGTTTGTAGGGAGCGAAACCGAAATGCACACGAGGCGGGGACACATTTTCCCTCGTGAAGCCCTGCAAAAGGCCCTAGGCACAAAAAACGGCATTTTGGGGAACGCTTCTCGGGAGTCCCCTGAAGGGAAGGGAAGGGAAGGGAAGGGGCCGGGCCGGGTCCCGAGGCGGCGCTCCTGTCACGCAGCGGCGCGGCCCGCTCCGCCCCCCCGGCGCGGCTGAGGAAGGCGGAAGGGGCCGGGGCGCTGGGCAGGCAGGCGAGCGGCGGCTCGGTGCGTGGGGCCGGGGGGCGGGCAGGGC